>NW_024629706.1:0-4463 GCF_008729295.1 Plectropomus leopardus
GCGGAAAAAAGTTCTTGCCATGTTGCTCCTTGCCTTCTTTTCCAAAAAGACATAAAGCAAACAAGTCTGCTCAGATTTTGCAGGTTTGATTAATTGTGATTTTTTGTGAAAAGTGATTTTGATTTGGGTTTCAAAGGGTTAAATGATGCATAACCTGCATGCATGTTGTAATGCTGTGAATGAGACTCTGGAGGGCGCACTCGGATCATTATTGCCATGAGGATGAGAGTCTCTCACATACAGTATGAGTGGATCAGCTGACGTTGATGCTTCAGTTGTGATATCTTAAAGACTTCAGACTAAGTTTTTGTCGTTTTTCCTCCTCAGCAACATCCCTTCTTCACCTCCCACGAGGCCAAAGAAACCGACGTGGCTAGCTTTGTGAAAGTCATCCTGGGGGACTGAGCCGCCGCTCTTTGCGCAGGAGGGAGGTGTGATCCATCAGAAAGAGGAAAAAAAAATTCAACTAACTAACAAAAAGCACCAACCGCAGCCCCCCCAACCCCACCTCGTTACCTGCAGGACTCCCCCTGCCTCCTCTCACCCCTCGGAGCCCGGAGGAGACGCTGCAGGGCGAGGAGCCTGACCCCGCCCCCCACCTGGCTCCCTCATGACCCAAAGTGGGAGGGATGGGGGAGTCGTTCAAGATGTCTGTATGCAAAAAAAACCTCCCTCTTTGGTTCAATGTGTCCCGCCTCCGTGCACCGCCGACTACTCAAACATTAGCGAGCGAGCGTGACGGTCTTTTTTTGCAGAAAAGAGGTGCAGATTCTATATATTAAAAAAAAGAATGATATAATGCTATCTATGTATAATCTAAATGTTTGTATACTCAAAGCAAAGTGTTGCATCGGTTTATGAATTGACTGCATGTACAGAATCTGCGAGGGTTAAACAGGCTCAGAGGAGGCGCAGGTGTAACAGGCCCTCCTGGTGGTCACATGTAGGTACTGCACTCCAGCTGCTCTCCCTGATTACAGCAGAGGTCTGCTGCACCATTTGGGCTCTGGCTGCCTGTGAGTGTGTGTGTCAGTGAGTGTGTGTGAGCTGGTGCATGGTATGTGTGTGTGTGCAGGGCTGCACGATTTTGGAAATGGCGACTTTTGTGCTCTTCTTATTGAATGAAATGTTTCCTGTGCAGTCTCAGCGTTTCCGTTTAGACCGTCGGTTACAGTGATGCTCCTGATATTTGTGTGTTTTTTGGGGTATTTTTGATACCTTCATGTTGTTCTTGGTGGTAGCATTTCAATGCAGTGTGTGTTTTGAGCTTGCACAGCACACGCATGCGCTCGTTTTGATGAAATATGAAACGGTTCTTCACAGAGAAGTTAGACTTTTTCTGAAACTTCTGAAAGTTTTTGCAGAACTCGAGTCTGTTTGAATGAACTGTTTGACTCTTTGTTTGAAATCGGTTCCTTGCAGTTGAATCACAGTCACGCCTGTTGTTGTTTTGTGATGCACGGGCAGGACGTTTTTGTCGTCTTGGTATTGGTAGTGAAGTTTTTTAAGGTTGTTTAGATGAATTTGTTTCCTTGATTTTAAATGTCGGGGTTTGTATGGATTCATATTTGTCAGTGCAAATTACACTTTCTTCGTTCACACGTCTGTCAGCTTAAAAATAGCGACAGTGTGTGTGAGTGTTGTCCCTTTAGGACTCAGGCGCATTTTAAACAGCAACATTTTGGACAGAAATTCTCATTTTAATTACAGCAATCTGTAGATTTCCAAAGTTTTATTTTTGAAATGAAATAGGAGAAGAAAATAAAATATGAGCAAGAAAAACAACACGTCAGACCGCATTCAGTAAACAAACGGAAGTTTTGCATGTTCAGCAAGGAAGTGAATTCTTATGAAATTGTAATTTCTTGCAAATTTTTCGGCCCCTTCTATATAATCTAAAATTAGGTTACAGAATAAAAGATCTAATTTTTTTGCCTTTTTTGGTCATTTTCTTTATCTTTTTTCTTTAAAAAAAAATTTTTTTTGGCCACTTCTTATTAAGTTTCTCCTCGCCCTCTTCCCATGTTTTTAAAATAAAAAAGCCAAATTTCTTGAATGCATAATTGAGGGCGTGGCCTCTTTGAGTGGGGAGCTGTCCGTGAGGCGTCACGGCTCCGCCCTCTCGTCTATATATAGTCACTTCTGGAATAACGCAAAATTTGAGGATGCAAAACTTATGGCTCGTCCGTTATTTTTTTACAGTTTACGAATGCTGTGTCGTACAAATACACCTGCATTTTCGAGAATTGTCTCCTCAAAGAAATTCATAGTTTCAGTTTCACATCATGAGCAAAGGAAGTTTTTATGAGGAATAAAGAGAATTTTAGGTGTCCTCTAAAAACGAATAAATGCAATCGCTTTGTGTTTTCTCTCTCGTGTGTTCACTTGTGGAACTTTTAGGAAAATAAGTTTATTTTGACGCAGCGCGGCGTCCTGCTAATGCATGTTCACGAGCGCCACGAGACTGCACGGGTACGAGGCGAAATGAAAAGTTCCGAAGAGTCGTGCAGCCCTACGCGCCACATTTTAAAGTGAGGTGTGTGTGTTGACATTGTGGTCAGTTGTGGGAGAAGATTACCCAAAATTCTCCTTGTTGTCTGTACTGAGCCAATCACAACCCTCTCCACTCCATGTTCAACATGAAGAGAACTGGATGTTATTATTATTATTAATATTATATTAATTATTGTTGTTATTATTTAGATCCAGGTTGTTTTTCCCCCCCAGAACATATTTACTGCAGTTTCTCTTATTTATTACAACTGCTGTTTTCCCTCTGAAAACTTGAGCGCCCCGTCGGACACTTCTCTCTCTCTCTCTCTCGTGTTTTTTGTCGTGTTTTTCTCGGCTCAAAAACTGCTTTTTAACTGTAACTAGCCTTCTATGTGCCTCTCTATAGAAACTCTGTCGTAATAAGGATGATGCAGGGATCTCTGCCTCTCCCATCACATCAGCGTCCAACTTTTCACACTCGATCTTAATTCCACTTCCTGTTTCATGACGTTGTGTTTCCTCTTGTGGACGGAGCTCCACATCGTCAGTATTTTCCTCCGTTTGTCTCCATCGCTGTCTTTGCCTCGGCTTTGGCTTTTTGTTTCTCGCGCTGGTTTCTTTTGGCAGGAAGCTTCGGGCTGCTGCAGCCTTCGGTCGTTATGCAAGTACTACTCTAAAGACAAAATGGGAAACTTGAAATACTGTAAGCGGCAGGACGGCAGGGTAATGCCACAGTTGGATCATTTACATCTTGTTGCCTATAAATATTTTGTTGCTGGGTTATCACTTGATGTTTTCTGCGTTTGTGTCCGCCTTTTGCGCAGATGGCTCATTCTGTGATTTAAAAGAAAAAGAAAATAGGATTGAAATCTGTCATATGAATCGACAGGACTTCTTTTTTAAAATTTTACCGCCCACTAAGAGCCCACGGGACACTACCACTTAATATTAACAAAAAATATATATTATATATGTTAGAAACATGGCACAATGCTTGGTTATCAATGAAAACCTGAAACATCCGTTTTCTTGTGCTACAATCAGATGCTTTTTCATGAGCGTTTAAACCTTTGAAGCATGAGCAGATTGATTTGATTTCTTTTGAAAATGTGGCTAAAAATGCAACGCACATCTTGGCAAGAAATGTTCAACAAACTGCAAGAAATTAAGAAAATGCTATCAAGAAAATGAATTGGGGGGAAAAAGAGAGGGAGAAAATGAATAATAAAATAAAAAACGGAAAAATGTCCAGGAAACTAACAATAATTGTAAATTTAAAGTTAATTACATTTAAAATGTTTGCATGTTGTCCACGTAATCCCTTGTATTTAAAGGAAATTAAGCCAGTTAGGTCAGGTTTCAAAGGTTTAAATAACTAAAACTGCCCACTTCTTTAGTTACAACTACATTTAAAGCTGCATTCATTGATTTTCTATGTTTTGTTTATTAATTTGGGTTTTTTGGCCACTTGGGGGCAGCAGAGTATTTTCTACAATTGACATATTAATACCTCATAAGATAGTTTGGGCTCATATTTCTGACTACCAGTTTAAGATAACTGATTTCCCAACGATTAAGATTTACCCTCCTCAGCCCGGTGCTCAAAAAACTATTGAAAAGTGCAACTTTTAAGTAATTTTCAGATGATTAAAGGGTTGTTTACTTTTTAAATTTGTAAACACGGCAGAAAAATAGGCCTAGAAGCTCAATTTCTTCTCATTTTTCTTTGTCAAACTTTGACAGTAACTATCTGAACATGTTTCAGGCAAAGTACTCAAACACAAAATATACGCTGAAAGATTACAGATGGGGCCTTTAACCCTTTGATACCCAGAGCAACATCCCTTTTTTGTGCTGCTTTCAGAAGCCTTTTAAACCTTTGAACCTCGAGCAAATTGGTGCAATTTTTTGAAAAAAAGAAGAAAAAAACATCAGGGAAAACAAAAATACAGTTTGCAAAGAAAAGTTCC
>NW_024629707.1:0-1918 GCF_008729295.1 Plectropomus leopardus
TTTTAACAGCTGGCAGTGGTGGAAGATGTAGACTATATTCCGCTATTTTAGGCCTACTTCATGTTGATTTTACATCCAAAAATTTAGGAAACCCATTACCTTGAAAATGTAAGTAACTATAACTATTAATCTAAATTTATGTTAACTTTATATCTAATTTTTAATGTTACTTAAAATGTACATCTTTGCATGAAACAAACTGAACGAGAGCAGTAACCAAAATAATCAAAACATGTAGACAGCCACAAGCAGCCAGACAACCAAAGAGTAAATCATAATACACAAAAACAATAGGGGAAAATAAAGAAAAAAATTTTTTAAAAAGTGGTCATTCAGGAACTGAGGCCCTTTTCATTTTTTACAGTGTTTCAATGTTGTTTTTAATTGTTGTATTTCATTTAGGAAAGCAATAAATATGGGCGAGGTCTTGAGAAAATGACACTTGTGAATTAAATATGTTGCCAAAATAATCAAATTATTAATGCCAAATTCATCTCTGTTTGTTCTCCAGCTGAAGACCAAACTTTATTGTATGTTAGAATCTGGATATTTTGATCATCACAAGTTATCCAGTGCTGGAGAGCATCCCTAAAGGTGTGTGATTTCGATGTCTAATTACAAAGAGTACAGCTTATTCAAATCTAAATTAAATCTTTGATGTAATAGGTCATTACATGGATAGATCTTGCTCATTAAAATGGACTTCTTCCACCTTTGGAGGAACTAGTGGGGGAAAGGTAACTGGTCCTTATCTTTATTATTGAATTGTCACTCACCCTCTTTAGTGGTGAGGGAAAGCAAATCAAAGTGAGGACACATCTTAACTTCACAAAATTAAGTAAATATAACCAAGTTTTGAGTTAAATGTTAGATATAAAATTAACATAATTTTAGATTAATAGTTATATTTACTTACATTTTTCAAAGTAATTGGTTTCCTAAATTTTCATAAGTAAAATAAACTTGTCTGATTTTACAGTGTCTTTGCACTTTGGTTTTGCTATTTTTTTTTTTTTTTTACTAAATATCTTATACCACCAGCACATCTAAGCTCAGTAGTAAACATGTTTGATCTCTTTTTAAAACTGATATTCAAAAAATGAGAAGTTGTGGTTATATGTGACTGTATCTTGCTTCCTGGGGTGTCCATGTACAGTTACATTTACACATTCACAACAGCTGCAGTCAGACTGTAGATATCTAAAGGTATTTCTTGACAATATTGTAAATCTCAATATATTTTAGATTCTTACTTGAGCTGAGAGGCTAAGCATGTGAATCTATACCTCACAGTGAGCTGACTTCTTGCTTATTGACATTCAGGTTAATGTTCAGTGGTTTTATCTGCGTCTAAATGCCAGTCTGATTACGAAAAGTGCTGTGATATCAATTTTAGTTATCAGCAATGCTGAATTTGAAACACGTGTTTGTGTGACACTTTTAAATAATGGACTTTTCTGCTCTTTTCTAAAGGTGAACACTGTCGCACTTCAAATATATTGTTTTTTTTCTTTTTAATGGCACAGTGTTTTATCCTACTGAGCCACACTAACTCCTGCACTTTCAACCTTCAACAGGAGCGATATATTGACACAAACTGAGTGAAAATGACAAAGAAAATATGTAACAGACAGGCAGTGGTGGAGAAAGTATTCAGATGTATTACATGTTTTACTGAAGTGAAAGTACTAAAACCACACTGGAAAATACTTGTTACAAATAAAGGTCCTGCATTGAAAATGTTGCTTAAGTATTATCAGAAAAATGTCCTCTGTGACTGTTGTACTATGCTATTATATTAGTAGATTAGTATGACTCAAGCATTTATATAAAAACTGGATTTTATTGTTGTAGTTAATTGAGTTGGCACTTATTTTGAGCTATTAACTAAATATTTTTTTGTTGTGGATAAAGTTAA
>NW_024629708.1:0-3332 GCF_008729295.1 Plectropomus leopardus
ATTCATAAATATTATAACTAAATACTTAAAATTATTATTATTATTTTTCAGGCCATTTCTTTTTAATTTCACTTTTTTTTGGGACAAACTTTCAGGTAATTTTCTTATACTTAGGTTATTTCCTCTTTTATTGCTCATTACCTTCTTCCCATGTTTTTAAAAAATAAACAAATAAAACAAAATTGCCCAGGTTTCAAAGAATTAAATAAATTATTTGATTGTATATCCCGTCTTTGCTGAGCAACAGTTTTGTGCAAAAGGAAGTAAAAGCTCGTCCCATACAGACGATTTAAGCAAATAATAACCCAAGGTATTAACTGAAGTTTTACAGTAATGAATTTTATTATTTCCTCACTGTGCTAGTCTTACTGTGACATGTGAAAATGTCCACTGTGAAAAAGGCCTGTAAGCAGCACTTAACCACCTTTTTCTTGGTCTTTTTTTTGGCAAATCATTGCAAATATCACCTTCATTTGTGTTCAGCGACAAAGGAGGGTCAGTCTCATGCTGCTCGCTGTCCCATAATGCTTTAAGAGCTGAAACCTCACTGAAAATGAACAGGGGTGATGATCTTGTTTTGGTGGTCAGTGAGTCTTCCACAGAGACATCTTGCATTTCACCTCTATGTCTAAAATTTGCCTCTCATTCAGTCTGAACACACCTTTAAGAATTTCTGTGTGGATTTTGTCTGACGGATAAAATGCCGGTTTGTAATTTATTGCTCTTGCTCTTTTTCTTTCAGATCCAGCTGTTTTATCCAATAAGAGAAACATGTATAATATCAACAATGTCTCTGTTTATCACAGTCTGCTCACATCTTTATTTCTAATGTGCTTTAATATTTCATTTCTGCTACAGAAATAATTAAATTGCCACCTCTTCAGGGACCAAAGCCGAATAAAAGGCTGTTTATTGCTTTTCAATGTTTCCCCCTGTGCTCAGGTCAATGGTGGTTATATGAAACCAAAATAAAAAGAAAATATTAAAGTGTTAGGGCCATTGCTGCTGTTTCACGGTGTTGCAGATGAGGAGCTTCGTTCCAAAAGAGAGCCCAAAGCTGTCATGTACAGCTGAGCTGAACGGAAATATCTTTTTTTTTCGGAGTGGGTGTCTTCAGGGCCGAGGAAGTCAACTGAGCTTTAGGAAATGAAATCCAAAATAAAAGCACGAAAAACAAACCTGTCATGTTACCTACAGAATTTGGGAAAATGTGGCCGAATGAGACATGTTGACAGTTCTTGTGTGTGATGTAAAAGTGAGCAATAAAAGCGCGACTCAAGCTTTCACGTGTTGTTTGTGACTTTCCTTATTGGTTCAAAATTAGGATTGCTAATCTTTGGCAACACACGATCAATACACAGACACCAAGTATCCTTTTTTTATCATATTAATTATTAACATTGTAAATACTTATTAAACTTTTGGTAGCACGCTAGAATGATATAATCAATGGCTTTTTCACTGGATATATTTTGCTGCAATAAATATGACTGAAGTGAGATGAAAACACTGAAAATTTCATGTTATTAGATTAAATAGGATTTTTTGCAGCTGAAAAAGGGTAATAAATTGCAATATATCACAATATATGTTATCGAAATTATCAGCATATTGCAAAAATATTGGACCATGACTTAACCCTTTAAAACCTGAATCAACATCTGTTTTCCTGTGCTGCGTTCAGACACTTTCCGCCTGCATTTCATCCTCTGAAAGCAAATTGGTTTGATTTCTTAAAAAATGCAAAAAATGCAAAAAAAAAAAAAAAGGAATGTAACTTGACAAGAAATAACTTACAAACTAGAAATTATCTGGAAATTAGCTGAGGGGATTCTTAAGTATTATCAACAAACAACAGAAAAATACCCAGAAAACTATATTTTCAATTATCGCAATTACAGATGTAAAAATATGTTACGGGAGAAAAAAGTCATTCTTAATCACCTTCTTGAGGTCATTTTCTTGTTAAGGCTTATTATTTTGTATTTTACTTGAAAAATTTAATAAAGCCGATTTGCTAAGGTTTAGAGGGTTAAGTATCATGATAAAATTGAACCCTGTGGTGTTTGGTGATTCCCACCACAGTATATACAGTATATTTGGGGTCGAGACATCCAATTGTTGTTGTTGGCTATATGCTGTAACACTGATGGAGGGAACATTAACTTTTGGTTCAGTATAATTTAGAAAAATATGAGACAGGTTTGTTTAAGATATAGAAATGATGAATATTTTGACTTTTAACACAGATTGCCACAGCAGTCTTTCCAAAATGTATGCCACATGCATAAATACAGCCGAAATTATCAAAAAATGATGACTTAAAAGGGCGTAAAATGAACCAAACAGTCCCTAACAGTTAATGAAATAATGCGATTTATCGATACTAAACTCCAATTTTCTCCATAGAAATGTGCATAATAAGAGGACTGTAAGTGGGCGTAGCCACCGTGACAACACCCGTTTATTATATTATTAATATAATTACTGTTATTTTTTTTATACCTTTGCTTTAAGGCCTCGAATTTGGCATTTTCGCCGTCGACGTTTTTGATTTCTGGAACCGGACGTGACCGTTTTTTGGATGACAAACTGGAGATAGCCTAGCTGCTAGCTCGGTTAGCACAGTGCGGTTAACGGTAATAATGCTAACTTTCGCTGCCGAAAAACGGGCTCAAAAACCAATAAAACCAAATGTACTTACCGTTAGAAAAACCCCCGACTCCTTAGTAAAGCCGAAAGTTGAGCAAAACTTTTTTTGGCGACCAAAACGTTACTATTACCTTCCACGAAGTGAAAACATGGTATTCACGACAACAGCTACGGCTTCCCTCCGTGAATCTGAAGCTACGCCATGGTTACGTTTGCTAAGTAACGTCGTTACCATGGTAACGACCACGCCCTTAACTTTGCACATATTAAAGCCTAATTAACATTTTTACAGAAGATTCAATTATAAACAGTATATTAATTTCACCCCCTGCAGTTGTCATGGATGTTGAAATTAACTTTAAAGATCAAAATTGTTTTTTGTTTTTGTTTTTTTGGGGTTTTTTTTTTGTACCATGCTGTAAAAAGGTTTATTTCAGATGTAAAGTTTGACCTTTCAAACCCTTTGAAACCTGAGCACATTTACTTTTGACATTGATGTTTGTTTTTTGTTAAAAACATGGTGAGAAGGCAATGGGCAATTTAAGAAGAAATTATCCAAAATAGCACAAAATTATAACAAAAAAAAATCGCAAATTTAGCAAAAATAATAAAACAAGGAAAGTAAAAATAAAAAAGTAGAGTATGACCTGAAAAAATAATAATAATTCTGTAACATAATT
>NW_024629709.1:0-3370 GCF_008729295.1 Plectropomus leopardus
GCTTAAAAAATAAATAAATAAAAACTGACTAATTTCTTGCAAATTGTAGGACATTCCTTGCTTTCATTTCCGTTCTCATGTTTAAAAAAAAAAAATCAAAATCAAACTTATTGGAAAATGAAAAATTCAAATAGCATCAGCATGATAAGAATGACATAAAATGACTGAAAGGATTTTTTTAAAAATACGGCTCATGTCCCATATGCTCGAATGGAGGGGGCGCTCTTTGATTTTGACTTCACTTTCTGGGGAACTGTTTACTCTTTATCTACAGTCTGTGGGCCGCTCTCAGTGAATGAGAGAATATCGGAAATAACCTCACATTTATCCGTTTTTTGTCTGAAAAACGTCTGATTCGATTCCTTCCAGCTGATCCAATTGTTTTTAAAAAAAATCCCATTTTCAGTGAAAAGTTGCCATATTGCTCAGTTTGGTGGAGCTTCTTCTTCGCACTTCCCGACGCACACTTTGAAAGCACTTGCAGATTAAAAAATGCCTTTAACGAGCCCTATGTGGCGCTCTGCTGCCCACGGTCCTTCGGAAAAAAAAGAAATAAGTGCCGCATGAGCTATGCAATGTATAGTATTTACCCGAGAACCACACAAGCTGAACTTTAGCTCCTCTGACAAACTATCAGCAATACTTGAAATGTGAGAGTGGCGAGCAGTGGGCGGCTGCGGTCGAGAGGCGGGAGGATTAAAGTGAGTTTCTGGTCGGTGGAGTCGCAGACTGCAACGAAAAGACCCAAATCCACCTCAACATTTAAAAAAACTTTAAAAAACTGTTGACAATACCTCCAAAATCAAATTTATATTACAGTTTTTGCCAAAAATATTCTGTTGTAAATGTAATTTGTGTTTAAATTATGTTTCTTCCAGTCCATGAAATGCTACTTTTGAGGTATGAAAAAATCATCGTCTCTGTGGCATTATATTTCTCTGCGGACATTTCTGCTGTTGCATCAGTCTATAAACGTATATTTTTAGGAGTCAGGGTTGCAAAAAGATCACAACTGCTGCATAAAAAATAGATTTTCATGCATTTCAAACAAAGACGGCAGCTGGAATTTCACATTTCACACATTTCTCTGTCCATTTTAATGCATCAATGCATTATTACAAAGCAATGTCTCTCAACTCAGCAAATATGTTTTTAATCTCACTAAATTCTTTCAATATTCCAAAAATCTTTTTCTTAAATTTCACTGGATAATCGTTTGTCTTCAGGCCGAAAAACATCGAAGGAATAATCACAAATTGGTTGAACTGATGAAAACTTGTGTAAAATGTGTGGCAAGTGGGAGAAAGTTGACTGTTTTAGAAATTCACGAGCCAAAAAAACAAAAGGTTGGGAACCATCGAAATAAGAAAATAAACCTGATACAGAAGTGTTTTTGTTGCTTTCAGCTGCCAGTTTTGTCTGGAATAGAGCGGCATGTGTTAAAAATCAAAAGCAAAAAACCTAATCCACAAAACAATGGTGGCACTGCAGTTCCTGCAAACGTCTTAGAAAAAACTCCTCTGTTTTTGTGACATTATCCAGGCAGGAAGCGTAGCTATGTTTCGGTGTGAAGCCACTTTTTTGTGGCACTATCAGGAGAGGAAATGCATCTATGCCTCTGTAAAAACGACCGCTTTCATGGCACAATCCTGGTTAAAAATCTTGGTAAAAAAAACAAGCTTTTTTCTGGTGGCACTATCCTGAGAGGACCTGTCTCGGTAAAAAACAACTTTTAGTGGAAATATTCCAGCCAGAAATGCAACAACGTCTCTGTAAAAAGCGACCGTTTTAATGTTGATATGATGCATGTAAACAAACACATGAAATGCATTTATTGTTTGCAGAAATGAAGAATGCCAACGTTTTTCTCTGAGCTGTAAAACCCTTTTTTTCACTGTGCAGAGGAGAAAATATTCACTGAATAACGCCACAAAAGAAGAGTTTTCCCTCCTCTCTGTGGTGATGAAGTGAAGCCTGTGAAGGATAAAAGGAGGCTAACTGGGGCTAACTTTGACCCAGATGTGTTGCGCGAACAGTGATTTTGGAGTCTAAATGAAAGCGTCCCAGTGGAGTTCCCAGTGGAGCTCCCAGTTCGGCACCGAAACACACTTTGAGACACACTTTCAGTCACTTTGACATCACTTTGATGTTTTCAGGTTAAACGTGTTATTTTGCTCTCATTCACAGGCGCCACCAGCAGCTACACGTTTTTAGAAATACCTGCTCATTACCTCCTCCTGCCCGACGCCCGACCCCCGACTGCGCCCGCCGCCGTAAGAATATTTGTGAGAATATTTGCACTGGGGAGCTGCGTGACAAGTCGTAAGAAAAATAAAAAATAAACAGAAACTGCCATTGACAAAAGTTATTTTTATAGAAGCAAAATCGAGCTCTGTTTAGATGTATTATACCGAATCATGGAACCAAAGAGGCCACGAGGTTTAGCTATTGAGCGATGGCGACGCCGTCACGTTTTTGTTGTTGTAAATGACTTTGTGAGCGTTAAAAGAGGCCTAAACACTGTATCAGGGTATAATATCAGTCCATAATCAGCTTAATCTCTTTTCTATTTTGTACCTAGACATGGAATATTTCATATTTTTTCATCAAATTACCTAAATATTCCTAGTTTTCTTCTTTTTCTTTTTGTTAGCTCTCGTTACAGAGTCATTTAGAGTGAAGGACACGGCATCTGATCCCTGTACAGTCGATGTAACATATGAATATGCTTTTGAAATATTTTGTTCTTTGTTATCGTTGAAAAATAAATTTCTTATTACCAGTCGTATGGATACGTTGTTGGGTTGTGACTTAAGGGGAGTTTTTGGGGCCAAAAACAAATAGTGGAAAACAACAATAAGCAAGGCAAAACTTAAAAAAAAAACACATTACGAATAAATGGTTAATTGGAAGTAAACTTTGGTTCATATAAGTTATTTTATTGCTAACAAATAGTAAATAATGCATTAGTAATGCCATAATCTACAATGTTTTAAGTAAACAGTTTTATTGTTACACACATATACAATTTTAATTATTTGTTTATAATGATCAAATTATTAGTAAATCTTCATTTGCAACTTTATGACAGTTATCCAAATAATGTTGTAATAATTTCCAATTAATAACCAAACCTTTAATAACCAATGGTAAATTGATAGATAATTAATTTTACTCTTGACTAACGATAATAAATGATGTATTAGTAATACCATGATAAATATTATTTCAACAGTTCATGATTATTTTTGTTAAAACTTCCATTAATAACCATTATCGATAAAACGTAAACTGATAGTTAAACTTTTAATACGAATTTTTTAACTGTTAAAAAATAATTGTTAATGATGTTTTAACAGTTTGTTATAAT
>NW_024629710.1:0-3009 GCF_008729295.1 Plectropomus leopardus
GAGTTACATTAAAAAGCAGGAGAAAAAGCTGCAAGAACAAATTCATAATATCTACTGACTCTTCAGTGACATTGACTGATCTCTAAAAAAGATTTTCAACAGCTCCACAGCGTCAAGTCAAAAATTATTAATAAAAAAGGTAGATGTAATTATTTCTAACATTCACAAGATGTTTTTATTTAACAAATATTCTGTTTCAATGCTCGTTTTTTTGGTGTTTAGACTTAGAAAAATGACATTTTCACTGCGGCCAAAAATTCTTACATTTATATAATATCAAATAATCTATGTTGGCTCTAGCAATATTATTGTAAAAAGACAAACTCACGTCATTCAGTCAATAACTTTAATCAAATTGAGGATTCTCTTTGGGGATTTTTATGGCTTTTAGGGTGATGGCGTCATGAAACATGATTCAAAGCTTCAAACCTTAATGGAAGCTTTGAAAGTAAAAATATGACATTTGGTGCAGCCTTAAGGTTTAATAAACTATGTAAATATTCACCAGCAGCCCTAAATGTCATTTATGTATTTTTAATCACATATCAGATTCCAGCACCAGAATATTGGTCAAACTCAGTTTAATAAACTTTGCAATACTAATACCCGTTTCAAGTCAGTATCTTAAGTTTCAGATGAAATACTGCATATGTAATTTGTTGGAAACAGAAACATAATGATCAGTTACACACAGAGCGCGCGCAGGTAAACACAAACTTCTGCCACTTCATTTTTTGACTTCACGCAGCTCAGCGGTTGATCGAGCAGCAAACAGGCGAGCTGAGGATGATCAACCCTCACAGCAAATTATTGTCTACGGCCGACGCCACGACGGACAGCCGCAAACAGTCTGATAGTACAGCAGGGCGCGCGCCTCTGTTATTGCCTGAGTTCCCGCCTGATGACACAGCGGCGGAGCGGAGTGACACAGGGGACACAGATTGTATTATTACTGATGTCGGTCTCAGGGTGCAATGACTCCGCTAACACACCCAGTCACACCTCCCAAAACTGTCTCTCAGCTGCAGTCTGCAGAGGACACACAGGAGACGCTTCAAGATCTCTGCACCAACGTGTCAACAACATGAAGACACGCTTTAATTAAGACACATCATTAAATGCTCAAGTGCTTCACTTTTTGACAAATCATTAATAAAAAGGTGTGTATGGTGATGAAATGACCTGGAAAAGTCATGGAATTTGCAAATAGCAATTTTCTGCAAAAGTTTTGGAAAACTAAATATACCCTGAAAGTTTTGGAAAAGTCACTGAATTTTATTTCACAATCCTGTATAATAACACATGATGTGTTCAACTGTCAGAAATATTAAAATCCAACTTTAACTTCTGATTTTAAAGTTTCTGGCTGTGATAAAAAATAAATAAAAAAATAAAAAATAAAACATGCTTTCCAAACCTGCAGGCCTTCTTTTAAAATAACATAAAAAAACAAGAAAAAAACAAAACCCAAAATGTTTTCTTCTTTAAAAAAGGCCAAAATTATTTGTTTTAAAAAGAAGAAAAAAAATGCCCAAAATTTCTGAAAGAAAAATATCAACATCATTACAATTTTTAAAGCAAAAAAAGCCTTTTTTTACTGTAAAAATCAGCAAAAATTTTTCAAAAAAGGCCTTTTTTTTTAAAGAAAACATGACTTCCAAACCCATGGGCGGACATGCCCCCCTTTTGCACCTTCCTCTCAAAAATAACATACAGTGGCCAAAAATATACTGTGATATTCAATTCTAATCCTGTTCTGAATTCATTGTTTTTTAAATAATAATAATATATGTAAAAGCTGTTAGTAATGAACAAGAACCGATGAGGAGTATTGATGGCTCTTTCTTAACACTTCAGTCCAGCTTCAAAATCCTGGAAAAGTCCTGGTAAACAACATGTAAGAATGTTAATGCGTCTCAGATGGATCTTGAAACAGGATGTTAATATTTCACAACTTCAGCACAGAATTGATAACACAATCACACTCAGAACGTTTTGGGGAGATTCTAGCTGTGTATTGCATAACAGAAAAAATGTGTTTTGGTTGGGTTTTTTTGCAGCTAGGCAACAAGTGTGCTGCAACTTGTGACTGAAAAGTTGAGTCTGCTGCAGAGGTGCAGGCAGCTCGGGGCCAGCTGTGTGGGCTGGGCGGCTCAAGGTCCAAGGCCAAGGGTGTTGTTAAGTTAACGATGACTTTACAGGCCAAACACATGACTCTATACTGCAGCAATGCTCCGCCGCTATCTCTGGACTTCAGAGCAAATTCAGAGTTTAACCAGCAGGCAGAAATAATTCATGTAACCGGTTAAGTTTTCTGACATTAACAGACACGCGAGGCTGTGCTGAATATTGCTGGCTCACTGTTTATGCAGAGAAAGAGCGGTTTGAGGCAGCTCTTTTCTCGCTGCAGGTCTCAGCGGTGAGCTAACAAGTACACTAACGCTGTAATTACAGCTCTCTCAGTGCTAATACAGCCGAGGCCTGCGGGGACGCTGCGTCCCAGCCAGCACACTAACAGCTCCCTTGGAGGGCCGTAGGCTCCTGACTCTCCTGAACGCGACACACCACCTCTCTCAACACCACAACAAAAACTGCTGCAGGTTCAGTATTTTTTCTAGTAGTACTGAGCAGACTACCGCCACTAATACTGCAACTGGGGTACAAATACCCATCTGAAACACCCAAAATGGACAATCCAGAAATACTTATATGAACCTAGAATTCATATGTTTATCAGTAGTGACAAATTAAAGACCACATAAAGGGTCAGTTCACCCAAAAAACAAGAACTGACAATAATTTATAAAATGATGACACTAGTACCAAAACCATCACCATTAAAAACAGCGGCATATTGTAAAGACATTGGCATTTAAAGGGTTAAAATTTGTGAAAATGAATAATGGAGAGAATCAAGTCAACAATTCTGTCTGAAATCAGGCAGACGCTGTCGCTGAATGTTATAATTAAAATAAATATAATGAATTATATCCCATAACTTTAACTAAT
>NW_024629711.1:0-6211 GCF_008729295.1 Plectropomus leopardus
GCATACACCAAAAAGACTCAATATTACCCCAAACACTCACAAATGACCAAAATAGACCTACCTACCTTACCTCAAAGACACACAAAATTACCTCAAAGACACACAAAATTACCTAAAAAGGGCACAAACTTGCTTCAAACACACAAAATTACCCAAATTAGAAACAGAATTACCTGAAAGGCGCACACAATTATCGTAATAGGACACAATGTTACCTCAAAGAGACAAAAATAACCAAAAAAAAGACACAAAATTACCCCAAACAGACACGGTATTCACTGAAAGATACACAAAATGACCTAAATAAGACACAAAATTGCCTCAAAGAGACACAAAATGGCACAATATTATATACTGTGTATTTATGTTACTGTGAAAATGTAAGCGTACTTGGCAAAGACACACTGCATTTAACAGATTTAACTTAAAACACCTTCCCTGGACTTCAACAACAGACGCAGGAGGATACCGAGCATGTAATATGAAGACATGGACAGCACTGATCTAGCAGTGATACCTGATCAGTTGGAACGATAATGTGTGAAAAAGAGAGGGTAAGGCAAGAATAATACAAGATGCAACATTTATAACGGACGGAGAGACAGAAAAAATATTTTCAGCACAAGCCTGCAACCACAAAACCTTTTTCACAGTGACACAACACAGTTTTTGCTCCCTTTGACCTCTTTTCCTCAAGGTCATCAATGTGTGCACAATATCTGGTGCTTCTATTAGCTCCTAAAGCGACGTTCCTCCCCATCAGCGAGTGTGTGAAATATTAAGCAGCCATGGAATTGGACAGGGGCTTTAAACTGCTTTGAGCAGATGCTCTGTGCTTTTAAGTGCTGAATAATACATTTTGGTTCAATGTCTCTGTCTCCATTAATGCCCCAGCTAAATGCTGCCGGGATTTGGCTGCTGCGTTATTATTTCTCATAAACACTACTCACACCCTGACAATCAAGATATGTTAGCACTCATGCTTGCAGCAGCGGCGGCGTGCACGCAGACACACAGCTGTGCACAAATACGTGTACAAGCGTCCACCATTAGCAGTGATAATGCTCTGTTGCAGAGCCAGTCAAGCGGATACTCTGACGGTCAAAATCACCTGCTGCCCAAAAGGAACATTAAACCTAATTTTAGGAGTAATAGATCTCATCAGTCAGTGAACCTAAAGCATTATACTTTGGACACGCGTGAGCGCACGGTCATTAATTCGGTCGCAGTGATACTTTGTCACAAGCACTGACCGCCCGCGATTACAGCACCCACTGTAGATTTGATATATAAGTTTTTTCACTTTGCTTTAATCATACTTAAAGATATATTTTCTTTCAGTCGAAGCTTTGCTCGGGTGGTCCAGTATTACCTGACACATAATAATCCATTCTGCTTTTATGGTTTATAAAGGAAGTAATGTGCAATTAGAAAACAAGCTTTTGCTCGCGTAGACAGATGATATATAGAGCTGAGTGGAATAGATGGATTACTGAGGGGGACCTGAAAAATGTCCCTTAAATTAACTTATACTAACCAGGAGACTCAAACTGACCAAAAATACATGCAAAAAGTTGTCAAAGGAACTACAGAGACACATAGTAACACACAGAATTACCTAAATAAGAAAAAAAAGACTAAAAACTCCCCAAAAGACACAATATTACCACTAAGACACAAAAACCAGGACACAGAATTGCCTCAAAGACACACAAAACTACCTAACTAAGACACAAAAAATACCTCTGAGACACAAAATTACCCAAATTAACATAATATTACCTCAAAGACCCACAACCTACCCAACTGACACACAATATTACCTCAAAGACACAAAAATTTACCTTAATAAGACACAAAATTACCCAAATAAGACACATGATTACCTTCAAGACACAGGATGACCAAGAGAGACATAAAAAGTACTATTATTACCATATATACTGCATGTTTCCCTGTTAAAAAAAAGTGTATTTTGAAAAGACAAAATGCATTTAACAGACATAACCTGACACACCGTGTCAGAAGATCAACAAAACAGACATGAATGGCGCTGACAAAGCCATAATATTTGGCGAGTTGGGATGACAACGTGTTGCCCGTGTGTACACACAGCTATGTCGAAACAATGCATTATAAAAACACAAAAAAATACAGAGTTGGTGTATAAAGACAGAGATTTTTTTTTCACCCAGGCTCTCCGTGCTTGTGTCTCAACTGAACTGATAATTCATGTTATGTCAGCCATGACAAATTCAGATTAGATCATTTATGAATCACATGTAGGTCTCACTTCTGGGGATCTGATTTCTACAATTTAAATTCAGTCCTGAATTACGTCTTTGTCCCCCGTGGTAGGGGGAAAAATGTCAGACTTTAACATTTTTTCACAGCGGTGTGAACAGCCATTAGTTGCTCAGGGCGTCCTGATCTACTCTCTCGCCGCATATATCCAAATGTGCATGTGTCTGTTTGTGTGTGCGGCGTTGGCGGGCTTTTAGCTGGATGAGCCTGAATCCCTTTCCCACAGAAATCAATTACACCTGTCAATGCTCATCGATCTGCAAGGCGCGCATCGACCCGGCCGGTGAAGGATTAGAGATGTCGGGGGGGGGGGGGGGTTACTGTCTTAGCGTAGGCGTCTCAGTGAACCTTGACATAACAGCACATCATCTCCTCCCTGCGTCTCAGAATAGGGGGGCTTGTTAGCCTTTGCGGTCTCCAGGAAGCAAACTGCGCTGTAATTGAATAACAGTAAGGCGGCTACATCAGCAAGGCTCCAGAGATGTGTTCCCTCCTCTGTCAATCCACTTAGATGATAAATTGTTTACACAAAAAGGGTTTGGGAGGGTAAAGCTGTAAGGTGCTGTGCACAGTGTGACCAGAGAGAACAAATACTCAGTTTGTAAGACGAGGGGGATTAGTGTGAAATGTCGAAGGCGAAAAATGACAGGAAGCACTAACCCGCTCACGTGCACTGTTGTGCATGAACGTGAATTCACTGAACATGCTCGTGTTTTTGAGTAACGCATCAATATGTGACTTCAAACAATCTCAAAGATTAGAAACATTAGATTAGGGGCCTGACTGGGATCTGGAATATTTAGCTTACAGAGCATCTGATCCTTTGTTTTATATCAGCTGTCGCACAGATGTTTTTACTTTAATGCAGAACAACATAGTGCAGCCTCCGTCACCTCTGCTCCGCTAAGATGTTTGACTCTTCTCTCTGATGAACTTGAGAGCAGTGGCCGAGCCCCACCAACACAAAACACGAAATACCATAAACAAAAAACACATAAGAGACCGTTTATTTACACTAAGATAAGAGCAGTCATTTTTATCTAAGCTCAGTCAGAGAGTCTTGCGTTTTGCCTTTTGCAGTGTTTCTCCACCCTGCTCTGAGGAGACAGACAGTGTGATGAGTTTACTACAAACTCTCTGACCACTCGCCACTGCAAGTTCATGAGCTCTGCGAGCAAAAAGCCAACAAATCTTGTGTATTAGTGAAGCCCAAAAGATGTGAAGACGATGGAAATAAATAGTCAACAGGTTACTCATTCAGGTTACTGAGACACAGACTGCACCACGGCAACAATCACTGGACTCTTAAAGGGACAGAGACATCTCACAAGGCCAACAAGATTAAAGGGAACACTTTGTCATTTTATACTTTATATATAATATAGCGAAAATGGCACTGACCAAACTTGGAACAACTTGGAAAATAATCTTTAAAAATGGGGGGGAAATCTTCCACAGAAATATATTCATAATGTTCATAATCACATGTAAGAAATTATTTTGCAGAATTATTATTTAAAAAAACCCCATTATTTTCAGGTCATTTCCAGTATTTTTAAATTATTATTTCTTTTTGTTTTTACTTTCTCATTTTTTGCTTGTTTGTTATTCTTTTTTTTTGCTAATTTTCAGGTAATTTTTGTAACTTTTTCCAATTTTCTTATAAACTTTTCAATCACTTCCTCTTAAATTGCTCGTTACCTTCTTGCCATGTTTTAGAAAATAAATTAAGCCAATTGGTCCATGTTTAATACGGTTAACGGCTTTTATGAACAAATCTATAGACATGAATAGTGGCCCCATGGTACATAGCATAGCTGTGTGTGTTTTCTGTACACACATACTGGATGGAGACATGCATGGACTGAAAAAGTTGTTAGACCAAATCCCAGATGGGTAGCATTAATCCAGCCTCTGGACATTTGGACATCTTAATCAGTGAATTCAGACCTAACCACAGCAGTGGTGTGTAATTTACATGGTTGGATTGACCTGTTAGGGGGCCCTGGGGCACAAATGAGCTGCTGGGCCCCTATTAATCCCTGTGCCTTCTACTCTCTGTGCAACATAGATATTTTTTTTAATGCTAGAATACAACCATGCCCCATTTTGTGATCATTTATTTATTACCTCCACCAAGGAGGTTATGTTTTCTAAGGTTTGGTTTGTTTGTCAGCAGGATAACGGAAAAACCGCTGGTCAAATTTTCACAAAACTTGGTGGAAGGATGCATCATGAGCCAAAGAAGAACTTGTTAAAATTTGGAGTGGATCTAGATCGCAGAGCAGAAACAATGCTTATTTTTCACTTTTGTTAACACAGGTGTCTACAGGTATCAGGCACTTACATTTAATGCTTTTTAAGACCTTTTAGAGAATTCTTTAAACCAAATTTAGGTAGTTTTTTTCTTAAAAATATGGTTATTAAAGTCAGTCAGGTTAAACTACATTTACCTACATGTCTTTGCAAGTATAAGGTAAAAAGGCTATAGGTTTCAGTGGTTGGTTTATGATTTTTATTTTTTTTTAACAAAGGAAAACCCTTGAAAATGCGCAGTTTCTCATTGCTAGTTGATGAAAAGTACATGAATATCCCTTTCTGTTTTTTGTTTGTTTTTTCTGGTGTGTTATATTTAATGTCACAAATGGGTTAAAAATTGGGATACTATACAGTCCAAGCCTAATCTCTATTGGATCCAAAGAAGTAGCCTGGTTCAACATCTATAAGTTATCACCAACATCATTGATTTGTTCAGCGATTCATATAGCTTTGGTTTCAAACCATATATGGTCGATATGTCAATCCTTAAAACAGAAATTAAACAATGAACAAATTAACTAAATGGCAATTCTATTCTAAATATAATAAATCTATATGTTATTATGAATGGTGGAATGCATCCAGTAAACAAAGTGTATACTGTCTATACACAAATATAATGCTTTAGTTACTCTGCAGACCGAGATACAAATGCTTGATCTATTCAGACTTGACAGCACCAGGAAATCTGTCCTTGATTGTCCATTCTTGCACATTATTGTCAGACCAAGTAACAAACATTGTGACAGCTCATGTTACTCTGCGTAACATGGCGAGGGATGTCAGTCGTGTGATCTGCATCAGGAGATGCATCAGCTCACTGATCGAGACCCAACCCAAGCAGAAATGCCTGAATGCACAGGGTCTACGCTGAACTTTAAATGATTTCTTGGCGCACTGTGTACACCCTGGCAAACGCCACCTCCTTTGATTTTCCCTTAAAGCTTGAGAACATAAATGGCAGGACATGTTTTGATTGCTCGAGAGTCTGAACATTCGCATAAATACCATTCTAATTTTTTTATAGACTGATCAACAGCACTGCGCCGCCTAATTAATCTCCTTGAAGTTTTTGTGATTCATCGTTTCATAACTCATTGATGTCTTTGGTGTTCAATGATATGCAGATTTCTTGTTTTACCTCAGCAGACAGATGGCAGGGAGAGACACGCTTTATGTTTCTGGATGGTTAACAAAGCATGTGGTGAGATGGATTTGAGGTTAAATTAAAATCTGTGGAGCAAAACATGCAAGTGGTCACGTTTATTTGTGTTTTCTAGCTCAAGTTTCAGCCAAAATAGGGACACAAATTCCCTACAATGATGGTGATATTAACTGACCCTTTATAAGAAAGGAAGCACAATATATTTTGATCAGAATTATCCTTCCCCGCTCTCCAGGAGATGACAAAAACAGGGACTAATTCAACTGGTATTCAGCCTAACTTTGGTAGATCATAACATATCAAGTTATGGATTTAGCCCTTTGAAACCTGGATCAACGTCAGTTTTCTTGTACTGCATTCAGAGGCGTCTGACAAGCATTAAAACCTCTGAACCTGGATTAATTACAATTACAGAATTATTAT
>NW_024629712.1:0-2491 GCF_008729295.1 Plectropomus leopardus
TTTGTGCTTTATACACAAAAATATGTGCATTATAAGAAAAATCAAAAATTGATTTTTCTCAAAAACACAGAAAAACACAGCAAACAACTTCAGAAAAAACGACCTTAAAATTAGCAAAGAAAAAAAAGGTAAAAGTACAAGAAATTACAAAACAAAAGTGGGGACAAAAAAACACGAGGATACGACCTGAGAAAGTGCTTAAAAATGATATAAACAATAATAATAACAATAACAACAATAATAATAACAATAATAATAACAATAACAACAATAATAATAACAATAATAACAATAATAATAATAATAATAATAATAAATGATTATGTTTTTTTTTTCTCCTTATGGTTTTTTTTCCATTTGAGACCTTTGAGTCTGTCTGCAAACTTTTCTTCCATTCAATTAAAAAGACTTTGATGAGTTTATTTCTGCAGAATTTAAAAGAAAAACAATATTTCTCATAATTGATGGATCAACTGATTTTTTTTCCCTTGTTATGTCTTTCAAAAATTTCGGAAAAGTTCAAGGTTACCTGCTCAGATTACTCATTTTCTCTGACTCACATCACAAAAAAACCCCAAAATTTCATTTCAAACTGCAGCTGCTGCAGAGCTGTGAGTCGAGACGATCTGAGCAGAAAAAAAGAGAAAAACAACAAACCATCAGCAGAATTATTCAAACTTCTAATTTTAGAAATATCTTTATGGTTACTAAATATTTTGAAGCACTGCAGGCTCTTGTTTTCATCTTCAAAAATTCTGTTTCACAGTTTAAAAAAAAGTAAAAATTAATAAAATATATTTCATAATTTCTGCCGTATCAAAGAATTTTCCAGCTAAACTGGAGCTCATTTTAACTGAAAGCTGCCAATTCGTCGAATGTGCAAATGATTTGTCGCAAATTTTCAGAAATTTAAACATTAGCTGGTCGCCGTGGTGCCGTTATCACCAATATTAGCTGAGTTTTTCATGAGGAATTTTGGCAAAAAGATATTAACCCTTTGAAACTTGAATCAACGCCCCTTTCCTGGTGCTGCATGCAGACGCCTCTTACAGGTTTTAAATAAAGTAAATATATATTAAAAAAAATAAAATAAATCTATGTTAACCTTTGAACCTCGAGCAACTTGGACAGAAATGTCCTGCAAATTGCAAGAAAATTAGATTTAGAACGTTACTTATACAAAAGCTACAGTAAACGCCAGAGAAAAATGTATTTATGATGATATATTTCTAATTATTTTGCAAAATTATTGTTTTTCACATCATTTCTATTTTTTTTTTTTAATCTAATTTTGTTGTTGTTTGTTTAGGGAGAAAATATGTCTTCTTATTTTCTGGTGTTTTTCTTGTACTTTTTATTAACTTATTAATAATTAATTTAATAATTGGGTCATTTCTACTTAAGTTGCTCATTGCCCCCTTCTGATGTTTTTAAAAGAAAAAAGTCAATTTGGTTTCAAAGTGTTAAACTGTGAAAAGCAAAAAAGGTACTTATTAAAAATCTGGAACCTGCAGCAGTTTGGCATTTTATTTTGGAAAAGTGTGAAATTATCAAAATAGTTGTAGACTTTTTTTTTTTTTTTTATTTTTTGCTGATTGGATGATCAATTAAAAAAAGAACAATTTCAAAAAACAGACTTCATAAAATCACTGCTACTGAGACGTGTGCGGAGACGTGTGCAGAGCTGCAGGTGAGTGGTGACCTTTGAGGAGAAGCTGGTGAATCTGTGAGAACAGACGGAGGACGTGAGTTCACTTCTGCTGCGAAGACCAGAGCGTTTTATGCTGAGTCATGGTTTCCCTCCTGTCTGTCCGGACTTTAAATGAACTCTGAGCGACTCTCCAATCGGATCAAACAGCTCTTTGATGAAGCTGCTGTTGTTTCATGTTTCACTTATTGTGAACAAATCAGCTTCTCTCTCTCACACACACACACACACACACACACACACACACACAAACAACACTGACTTCCTGTCTGTGGCTCTCAGCTCGTTGGTTCCTACTGAGAACATAAATCTTTAATAACCTCACACTCACTTTTACATATAAATGGACATCTTTTACGTTAACCCTTTGAAACCTGGAAAAGTAGCTTGGTTTTTATTAAAAACTTGTGAAGGCAATGAGCAACTTATGACCCAAAAATTTGCAAGAAATCAGTAATAAAAAGTGCAAGAAGATTACGGGAAAATGAGCAGAAAATCTATAAATGAAATTTAAAGAATGAAAAAGAAAAGAAAAGGAAATGCCCTTCAGAAAAATACTTAAAATGTTTAATAACTTTACAGTAGAATTTTAAATGAATTATTATGAGAAATGTAGGTCTTAGGTTTTTTTGGAGAAACTGCATGCCAGGAGGCAAAACATGTACAATATATATTTCCTTTTTTTTATTTTAAATATTCTAGATTCTTCGAATAGAACTAGCTCGATGAGCAGAAACAGCTAACTGTAGCACTTTACTTAAAAAAGTATTTTATTTACAACTT
>NW_024629713.1:0-1918 GCF_008729295.1 Plectropomus leopardus
AAATAGCCTGCCAATACAAACCATGGCATACAATTTTGCAAAAACAACCATATACCTCATAAAAATGCATGTTGAAAAAAATGATCAAAAAGGCAAGGCTATAGCATGGCAAGAATTGCAAAACATGACATGTCCCCAAAACAGCTGAAAACACCTTAAAACAGCATGAAATAGCGTGCAAAGACACGCCATGGCATAGAAGTTTGAAAAAAACTGCTAAAAACACCATAAAAATGCATGTTGAAAAATGACAAGAAAGGCAAGGCTATAGTATGGCGAAAATGTCAAAAAATGATATATCCCAAAAACAGCTGAAAACACCTCAAAACAGCATAAAATATCGTGCCAAGACACACCATGACATACAATTTTGAAAAAAGTGCAACAAACACCATAAAAATGGATGACGAAAATATGACCAAAAAGGCAAGGCTATACTATGGCAAAAAGTCAAAAAATGACATATCCCAAAAACAGCTGAAAACACCTCAAAACAGCATAAAATAGCCTACCAATACACACCGTGGCATAGACTTTTGCAAAAACAGCCATACACCTTATAGCTGAAAACACCTTAAAACAGCATGAAATAGCCTGCCAATACAAACCATGGCATACAATTTTGCAAAAACAACCATATACCTCATAAAAATGCATGTTGAAAAAAATGATCAAAAAGGCAAGGCTATAGCATGGCAAGAATTGCAAAACATGACATGTCCCCAAAACAGCTGAAAACACCTTAAAACAGCATGAAATAGCGTGCAAAGACACGCCATGGCATAGAAGTTTGAAAAAAACTGCTAAAAACACCATAAAAATGCATGTTGAAAAATGACAAGAAAGGCAAGGCTATAGTATGGCGAAAATGTCAAAAAATGATATATCCCAAAAACAGCTGAAAACACCTCAAAACAGCATAAAATATCGTGCCAAGACACACCATGACATACAATTTTGAAAAAAGTGCAACAAACACCATAAAAATGGATGACGAAAATATGACCAAAAAGGCAAGGCTATACTATGGCAAAAAGTCAAAAAATGACATATCCCAAAAACAGCTGAAAACACCTCAAAACAGCATAAAATAGCCTACCAATACACACCGTGGCATAGACTTTTGCAAAAACAGCCATACACCTTATAAAAATGCATGTTGAAAAAAATGATCAAAAAGGTAAGGCTGTAGTATAGCAAGAATTGCAAAACATGACATGTCCCCAAAACAGCTGAAAACACCTCAAAACAGCATGAAATAACCTGCCAAGACACGCCATGGCATAGAATTTTGCAAAAACAACCAAATACCTCATAAAAATGCTTTTTGAAAATATGACCAAAAAGGCAAGGCTATACTACCGCAAAAAGTCAAAAAATGACATATCCCAAAAACAGCTGAAAACACCTCAAAACAGCATAAAATATCGTGCCAAGACACACCATGACATACAATTTTGAAAAAAGTGCAACAAACACCATAAAAATGGATGACGAAAATATGACCAAAAAGGCAAGGCTATACTATGGCAAAAAGTCAAAAAATGACATATCTTAAAAAATGCTGAAAACACCTCAAAACAGCATAAAATAGCGTGCCAAGACATGCCATGGCATAGAAATTTGCAAAAACGGCCAAATACCTCATAAAAATGCATGTTCAAAAATGACAAAAAAAGGCAAGGCTATACTATGGTATGGCAAAAATGTCCAAAAATGACATATCCCAAAAACAGCTGAAAACAAATCAAAACAGCATAAAATAGCCTGCCAAGATATGCCATTGCATAGAATTTTGCAAAAACGGCCAAATACCTCATAAAAATGCATGTTGAAAAAATGACAACAAAGGCAAGGCTATACTATGGCAAAAATGTCAAAATATGACATGTCCCAAAAACAGCTGAAAACAACTCAA
>NW_024629714.1:0-4393 GCF_008729295.1 Plectropomus leopardus
ATACACATAATTTTTAAGTCATCAATAGACGTACTTGGAATATATATTAGATGTCTTTTCTACATAAGTAAAACAATAAAAAAATGCTACCACATCAGTAAACTGAATTTTTCAGCACCATGGAAAGCTAACTAGCCTATCAGTTATAACATAGGCTATACCGTGCTGCAGGGAACATTGCAGGGCAGACAGCCAGATTATATGAACTTATTTTCAACAGACACATATCAAAAACCTTATTTTCTCTATAGGAGAAAATTACCCTTATCTCACATTTTAATATGCAAAAAATTCAACTTCCATTGGAATATTCAAATGTTGCAACCAAGGATAGGCTCATAGGCTATAAAATATACACTTCAAGTCATCAATATGCATGCAGGCTCAGGATAGAATTGAGATATTCTTAAGTAAGTAAACAGGGACAATGCTTCCATAGCAATAAAAAGAATTTGTCAGAACCATTGAGAGAACTCAATGGCTACAACTAACTAGCTTGTGAGTTATTTCATAGTCTTTAAAGTACTAAACGGAAGAGTGCAGGATGGACAGCTAAATATGATAACTTATTCCTCACAATTAAATATATCAAGAGCTTTTTTTTCTTCAAGAGAAAACCACTAAAAGATGGTCATAGACTATAACCAAAGACAGGCTCCACTAGGCTAAATAATATTTATTTAAGTCACCAAAAGGAATACTGGCTAGGAATAGAAATAAGATCTCCCTTCTAAATCAGTAAAACTGCAAAAATGCCACAATAAACTGAGATTTTCAGCACCATGGAGATCTCTCGCCTACTTCAACTTACTAGCCTACAAGTTATAATATAGTCTATAAGGCTCAGACAGCCAAACAACATAAACTCATTTTCCAAACCGACACATGAAAGCTTTATTTTTCTATAGGAAAAAGCCATTATTAACTCACCACTGACTATGCTAAAGATAATTTTAAACTACTGTTGGAATATTAAAATGTTTCAACCAAGAATAGCTCCTGGGCTATAAAAAGTTTCATCACCAATATGCATACCAATGTGGACTAGAAAATAGATGACCCTTCCAGATAAGTAAAACTGTAAAAACAAAATTCACCATAGCTAAGACTAGAATATTTCAGAACCATGGATAGCGCCGGACAGCCACAGCTAACTAGCCTATCATTTATAGCATAGGCTACAGGGAATAGGGCAGAAAGGACAGCCAGATTATACTAACTTCATTTTCACATCAACACATTTCAAAATATATTTTTTCTATAGGAGAAAGACACTTTTAACTTACCACTGAATATACTAAAGATGACTATAAACTATAACCATAATATTCCAGTCTATTTCATCCTCCATTACCAACTGATGATAACTCAATGAAATATAAAGCATTTCAATTAGCAGGCATACTGACATGGAATAGAAACAGATTTTTCAGCATCATGGAGAGCGCTCGGCCAATTAGCCTATGAATTATAGCGTAGACTTCCTGTTTAAAAGGCCACCTAATAAGCAACATATTGCAGGCCCATTGTATGGATTCCATAAGAGCTAGCAGGTAGAGTACTTCTGCTTGGTATTCATAATTAACATTTAGCAGGCTAATTTTCCTCGGAAATGTTATTCTGCAGCGCAAACCTGGAGAAAAAAACAACACGGTTGCTAGGCGACCACAAGAGCAACGCGGTGATTCTCGTTGGATTTTCAGTTGCCATTACATGAACTGTCATGCGGTCACAGGTGCGCTGCGTTTCTAGACTTGCTTTGCTTTCTTCACCAGCTCCGCACGCGTCTCAGCCAACCAGAACAAAGAGCAGGCCCCTTAGATTCCCGGCCCCGCCCATCTGGAGCTCTAATTGGCTGGAGCGTGAATCAATTTCCCCAATCCGCTACTCTCTCTGAATAAATGCTTGTTGGAAATCTGCCCTCCCACTGATATCTATGTAATGCTCGACGTAGTGTTATTCACTGATCACACTCAGGGGCTGCATTTAAGCCTTGGGACAGTTGGGGAGAGGAGGCAGATGCTGATGCAGGTCTAAAGGCAGGGATTAAAAAATAAATAAAATAAAATAATAACATCATGAGTATGAACTACGCGTCCGCGGCACCCACGCAGAGGTCGACGTCGTTTTTCATTGAGGACATCTTATTGCACAAACCCAAGCCGCTAAGAGAGGTCATCCCCTCGCCGTTCTGTAGCTCCCTGGCCTCCCGGATGCCCATCCTGGAGTATGGATACCCACTGATGCCAACCCCGATACTGGCGCCGCACTCACACCATCCTCTCCACAAGCCGGAGCATCACCAGTACTTCTTCACTTCTGGTAAGCAAGAGAGTCTGAGAGGCCTTCAGCAACAAGGAAACTTCTGTCAGATGTACAGTTTGAACTGGACAAAAAGTAGCCATGCATAAAATATGAAATTGTGGATTTACACAACTTTATAAATAAGTATGGGGATGCAACAACCTTTGCAGAGATCGTTGAAATGTGTTCCATCACTTATAAAATACAGGTGGAAATTGAAAGTTAGTTGATCTCTCATGTTCAGTGGCTGAGCAGCTCAAGAAATAACAGCAACTAGCAGTTTATTCAGTTAGGTCAGTCAATTGTTGTTTTTATTTATTTATTTGTTTATTTCAGGACAACTGAGTTCTAAAAAATTTCAACTTTGACTTATTTTCATCTTAATTCATGACCAGCGTTTGAAATTCTGTAGCTCTGATTATTTTTTAAATAATCTGAAAAAAAAATCATGTCGGTAAATAGTCATCACTTAACTATAAATGCCTATTGATTTCGTTGGCGTGGACATAGTTTCTCAGACAAATTTATGTTTTACTTGTAATTTATTGTTTACTTGTTTTTTGCTTCCATTTTTATCTATCCATTCGTTTATTGAATTTGTTTGATTTTTCCTTTTTTTTTTTCTTTTTTGTTTTTGTAAAGTTAGAATTTCTAACCAGTGCCTCCTGCCACCTGTAGGGATGCAGATGCCGGCCTTGTTCCAGCACCACGCGGAGTTACCGGGGAAGCACTGCAGACGCAGGAAGGCGCGGACGGTTTTTTCTGACTCGCAGCTGTCTGGTCTGGAGAAGAGGTTTGAAATCCAGCGGTACCTGTCCACGCCGGAGAGAGTAGAGCTGGCCACGGCGCTCAGCCTCTCAGAGACTCAGGTACACACACACTCACAAGCACACACATAAACAAACCCAATAGAAAACACCAGTTGAGGAAGGAGATGCACTGATGCTGTGTGCGTTTCTGAATGTTGTTCCTTTGTTTAGTCTTTTTCTTTTCTCTATTATACCCCAAAGAGATTGGCTATCGAAACAGCAACAACAACAACAACAATACACACACACACACACACACACACGCGCGCATATATATATATCAATAAATGGCTAAAACAATATTTAGTCTCGGCTATAAATATACAACAGAACATGAAGACAGAAATGCAACAAGTGAATATATGGACTGTATAGAGCAATGAATTGGACATAAATTTTGCTGTTTTATATGTGAAAAATTGTTGTTTCTGTATAACTCAGTGTAATGTCATAATATACACAAAGTACATCAAAGAAACAGCTGATGATTTAAATTCTACAGGTTATTCTGCAACTAAATAGCCAATAAAGTGAATTTAATAATGAATAAATAATCTATATTCGACAGGGCATCTCATTCTGTCATTTAGGCTGTTGAAATAAACTTTTTTTAAAAATGTGGGAAAAAATGGCCAAAAATTGATACATTTGGGGATTTTTCTTTTCTTTCTTTTTTGTCCTTTTTGTCTTTTTTGCCGTGTTTCGCCCATTTATTTATTTTTAGCCTTTTTTGCCTTTGTTGGCTTTACAAACCAATAGGGCCTAATTGCGCATAGTCTATTTAGGATGTTATTTTTTATTTTTATTATTTTACTTTTATAATTCACATCCCTCATCCGTTACCCCACCGCACAGGTAAAAACGTGGTTCCAGAACCGGCGGATGAAGCACAAGAAGCAGCTGAGGAAAGCGCAGGACGAGCGTAAGACCCCCGGAGAGCTGGAGCGCTCCGCGGAGAACTCCAGCGAGAGCGAACTGAACGACAAGAATGCGGAGGAGCTGAAACACGGACTGGAGGCGGACTCGTACATGCTGGAGGAAAACGACGACGATGTGGATATCGAGGATGACATTTGCTCCCCGGATCATCTACTATAGTAGGCTGCACGGTCGTTTTATATCAGCAGCAACCTGTATGCACTGTACATAAACACATCGGGTTCTTTTCCTGCCGTTACGAATATATAAGTTACGATTTGAAAGAAAATAAGGGAGAATAGACTGTAAAATATAATGTTAATATTTATTCAAACATGCAAAGGGGGCCCTTTAATTTTCAA
>NW_024629715.1:0-3365 GCF_008729295.1 Plectropomus leopardus
TAAACAATAGGACATTGATCTCTTGCACGTCTGTGGGCACACTCACACACACACACACACACACTCACACTTACACACACAACAAGCACACAATGCTCGTAAAAAAAAAAAAATCCAGTTTTACTGCTTTCCTTTTCCACGAACTCCTTTTCTTCTGCCTCTCATCCTCATACCATTCTGTCTTCCTTCCCTAAAATTTTCCTCCGTCTTTTCATTCGTTCCCCCTGAGAGACCGCGGTCACTTCCCTTCACACTGAGTCACGTACACACACACACTTCCTGCTCCCTCAGTGACGTGGCTCAGGGTTTTCTGTCTGAATCTCAGCCGTGTGTTGTGACTGCGGACCACGTGGCTGCTGACTTCTGACTGGAACTTTATCTCCGCAGATCACGAAGTGGGACTCTTACTGGGAGTTTTGGGTTTCGTCAGATTTTTTGAAAAGTTCTTAAAAGTCTTTAAGGAGTTTGAAGAGTTTGTCATTTTCTTTTGGGAAGATCTCTCAGGGGATTTCAGGGGTTCTTATTAGGTTTAGAGGGGTTCTTAAAGGGATTTTAGAGGGTTTATAATAGGAGGCGACAGATTATTGGTCTGGATTATCGTGGCAGATATGTGACATTTTACAGATGAGTTTTATTTTAATAATCGCCAATTAAATTTCTAAATGAAAAAGTGTGCGTGTTACACTCAAACACCAGTAAAGGCAGTCTGCCGCACATGTAAAAAATAAAGGAGGAACAATATTATATAATAATATTTTACAAAACCTCAGGGAGCTTTTTTTATTCATTTCTTTTTTATGTACATTTTCACCAATTTTGTATTTCAAGAAAAGTTGCAGGGAACTTGCGGTGTGTGATATTCAGAATTTCAGTTTGATTGAACATTTACTTAAGATATTAAATCAAAGGTTTGGAAAGTAGTTTGTTATACTCCAAATTTAAACAGAAATATTTTCATTTTTACTGTAAATAAATATGGGTTCCAGATATCGCTTCTCAGTCTTATTAAGTACTAATAATCGGTATCGGCCCTGAAAAACCAATATTGGTGGACCCCTAGTTTTTGGGGCTCCTTGAGGGGTCCACAGGACTCTAACTGGCCCAGCCCACTGAAGGGGTTTAAGGGTTCTTAGAGGAGCTAATTTGGATCCTTTATTGGGCTTTTTTTTTAGAGCGTTTGAAGTTCTTGAAGGGGTTTGTAAGAGGTTGTGTTTTGGGGAACATTATAAGGATCCTTGAAGGGATTTCAGCGATATTTTCTGGGGTTAGAGGAGTTCTCAAAGGGGTTTAAAGGGTTCTTTAAGGGGCTGTAGGACTCTATGAGTGACGTCTAACCCTAATCCACCCTTTTTTGGGGGGGTGAGGTTTTTGGTTTTTTGACAGAGCTCCAGAAGTCTTTAGGGTTAAGAGTTCTTTCAGGGACTTTAGGGTGATCGATGGGTTTTATAGTTTCTTGAAGAGATTTTTAAGGGTCAGTTTAGGGATTGTAGGGTTTCAGGTTGCTTTTAATCCAATCCAGGCATCCTGTGGGGTTTAAAAGAGTCCTCTTTGGGGTTTTAGGGATTCTTGATTGGGTTGTTGACGTTTCTAAATGGGTTCTTTGGGATAATGGAGATGTTTCATGGGTCCTTGAGGGGGCTGGCATTGTCCTTGATGGTGTTCAAGAGAAGTTAAGGGGGATCGAGGGGCTCTTCAAGTTTCATAAGGGGGTTCTTAAGTCCTTATCTAGATTTATAGGGGTCCATATTTCAGATACTAGTCCATGAATGAATGGAAACTTTTGGCGGTCGTAAAGTGATGCAGTAAGACCACTTTAGTAGACTTTAGTGGATTGTCTCTTAGATTTTATTTGCATAGAGCAAATTATCGACTCTTAAAGAAACTGTAGACAGAGATTTTTCTGCAACCACAGAAAACAGACCACAGCCACCGTGACCGAGTCCACAGATTAACCGACCTAAACAGAGCGGCTCATTTCACTGATTAACACACCCTCAATCAACGAAGGGGAACTAATCACCTGAGGACCTCTCGGGTCACGGCTGCACTCTGTTGTGAGCCGCGGGGAGATGCGCAGGATAAATGCATGAAGACGCTTCCAGATAGGTGACGCCGGCGTACGTGACACATTTTCCGTCTAATCCTGCATTGTGCCGGGGCAGATGCCTCTATTGGTTTCAGTGTCGAACCTACTCTAACATGGAAGTCTCATTATCTATAATGAGTAGCTGTTGAGAGATGAGGGGCTGTTGATGAGAGCTCCTTGTGACTCCGACAGCGAACAGTGTAATAATATACAGTATGTGCCAGACGATGGAGGCTTTTATCCAGAGTGCCTCACAGTACTTCAACTGCATACATATTTTAGAAAGGGTGGCCCAGTGGGAACTAAACCCCTAATTCTAACAATGGCGGCGCTGCAGTGAGCGATGAACTTCACAGGAAACACCAACCTTGGCAGCCTCGTGACGGGAACAGAGTTATTTCCCATGTTTGGTGGCTCGTGTTTCAGAGAGCAGTGGTTACAGAGAAAACATCAATTCCTTTGTGATCGCGGAGCCGCCGACACCAGTGACGCATGTTTGTCACTGAGGATCTCTCCAGCTGTGATCGGCACCTCCAGTTTTTCGGGGGGTTACGTTCGACACAGCGACTCATGCACTTTTGTTGCATCTCAAAAATAAAAAAAGACAAACCGCCTGGGAATTTTTGCTTTAATCTTGATGTTTGACTAACGTGACCTTTCCCTCTCTCTCCCTGTCTTTTTCCATCTCCAGTATGGGGAGGAGGAGGTGTGTTCGGACCGTTTGGACACTGACTTCCCGGACATCGACCTCTCCCAGCTGGACACCAGCGACTTTGACAGCGTCAACTGCCTCAGCGAGCTACAGTGGTGCAACGATCAGCCGGCGGACGCGTCACCGGCCTCCATCCACTACAGTACGGCGGATGAGCTCTTTGAGGTGAGACGTCTGCACCAAAATACAGTTCAGTTATAGAAGTTGTACCTTCTTCAGCGATGGTCATGCTCTTACCAAAAATGTTCTTATTAAAATATGATAAAATAAATAGATATTAAACAAATTCCTTAACACCCAAATGATCATTTGAATATCAATTATTCACTTCATGTTACGCTGAGTAAGTGAAGATGTTTGCTTTTGGTGAACAAAGAATCCAAAAACAGAGAAAATCTTGATAAAGTAAAGTCAGAGGGGTCCAAGTTTGAAATTTGAGCAGATTGCTTAATTTCTTTCCAAAACATGGGAGAAGGCAACCAGCAACAAACGTTTCAAGAAATATGTAAAAAAATACAAGAAAATTATCTTAAAATTAGTTTAAAAAGTCTAATAATTAGTCTAAAA
>NW_024629716.1:0-2703 GCF_008729295.1 Plectropomus leopardus
AAAGATGAGGTCATCAGAGGCCAGGAGGCGAGGCCTGTTTAATGTTGGCATTTTTTCTTGAATAAACATTTGTTAATACCTCTCTATTAGTTTTCAGTGTTAGTGGCGGGGTCCGCCTTTCCTGCGCTTAAAGCTGTAGATTTCATTTAAATTACGTTTAGACACGTTTTTTTAGAAAATCGACTCCGGAAAACATTTTTTAAAAATACTTTTTTTAATTCAAATTTTAGGATTTTTTTAAAGTCATTTCTTGTTTGTTTTTACCGTTCCCTTTTTTTCTTTTGCTTTATTCCTGTATTTATTCATTTAATTTTATTTGTTTATTCATTTATTTATTTATTTTATTTTACTTTTGGACCATATCTGGTTAAGTTTCGTATGAACTTATTATTTTGTTTCTGCAAGAAATCTAACCAATTTGCTCAGTTAACTGCTAATTAGTCCGAAAAAATCAGCTCCAGAAGAGAAACAACATGCCGTTAAAGGATGGCGTGAGTGTTGCGTCCTGCAGTGCATTGTTAAAAACATAAATATTCTCTGTGGTTTGTTTCTGTTTTTGTTTTTATGAAAACAAAATATTTTCATGTCTTAAAAAAATGTAAAAATGTACCTCCACTTTTTAGAATTATTTTCAGTTCATGATTAAAACTGAACCTGCAGACACTAAATGTGTCATAGATCAATAATCTATCACATTTCATCAGCTGTCAAAGTCACTTTGGTGGTGCGTTCAAGGACAATCCAAGAACAGACGCCGCGACGACACGTCAAAATATCAGAAGCTTTGTTTGCAAATCAAACTCCCGAGACAGCCAGGAAAACCTGGAAACAGCAAAGTGATGTTTATTGTTTTTGCTGTGAAAAAATATTTGTGATTGAAGAGTGATTCTGAAATGTAAAATGTCAGAGCACCCTTGAACACACCACTTTCCTGTCTTTGAGTCTTTAAAAAGTCACATTTAAAGAAAAAGCGTTTAATGCTGTTGTTTCAGCCTGTTCTTTTTCCCAGCTTACAGAATTGAGCAAAACTTTAGCGATATTTTCTAAATTTCGATAAAATACACTTGTGAGATGACTGCGTCTCCCCTGAGTGATGTTATGTGACTTTCCTCTGGTGATGACATCCCAGTAACCATGGTGATGGACGTCCAAAACATTGGCAGCTTTATTTCAAAGTCGATCTAATATCTAATCATTTCTTTGTCTCGTATCAGAGTGAAGAACAACGAGTTTCATCCAAATTGACGTGTTGCCATTAGACTTATTTTGTATTCGCAATTTCTGTTTCCCAAATTCGTAAAGAAATCGGTCATCATGCATTTAAATTTAAAGCTCCATCTGACCTGAACAACCCGCCTCGCTCAAATCGTTCTGTTCTCTCTTTATCTCTTTAAAGCATCCAACCACAGATCCAGACCAGAGACTCAACCGCCGTCAAACAAACCGCTCCTGTAATTATATCTTGTCTCACTTTGGTATCATTATTATTACGGAAACAGTTTGTGCATGTTTACTCATTAATATGGTTGTGTGTACAACTCCTGAATGTATTGCACGTACTCTGCTTTAATGTACATTACCTGGGGGATTGGGTCGGTGGGGGATTGGGTCGGTGGGGGATTCAGTTGGTGTGGGATTTGGTCGTGGGGGACATGGGGACGGCAGTGAGCAATTTGGTAAAAATATGGACAAAAATAACAAAAAAAATAGTAAAAGATGACAAGAAAGAAAAAAACTAAAAATGATTTAGGGTTTTTTTCATAAAGGGGACGGGGAAATATGTGTAGATGTAAATGTCTTATTATAATAATATGTTTAAAATTATGTTGCAGAAAAAGAAAAAGAAACTTTTTTTAAAATTCAGCTCTTTTTGTGCCATTTATTGTTTGTTTGTTTTTATCTTTTATTTTATTCTTTTTTTGGTTGCTAATTTTCTTATAACTTTTTTTAATCACTAATTTATTGCTTATTTTTGGACCATGTCTTGTAAAGTTGCCCATTACCTTCTCCCCATATTTTTGCAAGAAGTCAAACCAATCTGCTCAGGTCTTCAAGTGTATTTTTTGAGTTTTGTTGCATCTGTGTTTTTTTGGTTTCATAAATTCTGTGTGTTTATTTCTTGAGGATCATCGCTCCTCAGTGAGTCTTTACGCTCCGTGTAAATACGGGATCAGTTTTTAATCACAGTCTTACAGTCAAGCAGCAGAAACAGTTGAAAACCTCTTTTTCTTATTTTCAGTTTTTTTATTGGACTCATCCACAGAGCTGCCGCGTCTCCTCTGAGATCCCCGGAGAGATCTGTCCATCAGCCCGAGAAAGTACGACTGCCATGTGGAGAGAATATAATAAAGTTTTGGAGAGATTGAGAGGCTTTGGTTCGGTTTGTGAGCCGCCGTCGTCCACATGTGAGTGACGGAGGAGGCGGCGTGGATCGACAGGAGGAGCTGAGGGTCCTCGGGGAGAACGCTGCCGATCAAACCAGGTGGAAAAAAGGGTTTGAAAACCTTCTCTGCTCCAAATCCTCCCCTTCCTCCTCCTCCTCCTCCTCCTCCTCCTCCTCCATCTCTTTCTCAACTTTTTCTTCCAGTCCGTTGTCACAGAGGATTTGTTCGCCATATAAAGTTCACAGCTGACCAAACAACTTCAAAGACTATGTTTAAAAGGCACATTAAAAATAAAATATAAAAATCAATCAAATAAAAT
>NW_024629717.1:0-3286 GCF_008729295.1 Plectropomus leopardus
AAAAGTCTTAGTATATTTTGACATTAAAATCTCATAAAAAGTCAGTTCAGTGTGGCATTAAAATTTCACAAAAAATTATAGTATAGTATGGCATTATAATATCAAAAAAATTAATAGTATAGTATGGCAAAAAATATTCACAAAAAAGTCACCGGATAGTATAGCATTAAAATCTCACCAAAAAAAGGGTCATAGCATGTCATAAAAGTTTTTTGAAAAAAATATTTCTAAAAAGTCACAGGGATTAAATACTTTTTACAGCCACGTGCCGTGTAAATGGCATGTCAAACGTCTGCTTGAAAAGTAAGGTGTAATCAATAACACTGATAACAGCATTGTGATTAGCAGTACAGGCTCTTTTCCATACTGGTTCTCTGGAATGGTTTACTGGGACACTTCAATAGACCAGAGCCATTGTTAATGTTATTCCACCAGTGCCACTACAGGTCAAATAACTACTCAGAAAACATACCTCCACCAGGCCTTTCCTCTCCTCCAGCGCTGCTTTGCCTGACGATAATGGCTTCTCCATGGGCTCACCACCACACCTAACACACACAAACACACACACACACTTTTAACAGCACTAACACCAAGTGTTTCACATTTATCCGAACCAAATTTTTTTAAACTGAAGGGGTCACATGCACTGCTTTAGGGTGCACCAGAAACTGCTGGGTGGGGACAGCACTACATGTTTGTACTGCAATGATAACAGCGCACATTAAACAACTGACAGTTAAACCTTAGTTTGCATATGAGACAGAAAGACGATAATCAGACACACAAATCAACTTCACTGTATTCAAATGACACCATCAGGAGTGACATAGTGGTACCACAGCGCACAAAATTAATGCCTCCATCTGTTTCAAAGCCAACCGTCAAAATGTTATAATGTCAGAATGTTTCAATAACTTTTCCATTATATTTTAACGCACTTCTGTTACTTTATTTAAGTAGTTTAAAATAGGTCAGCTGATGCTGCTATACTGTATACCAAGGGCAGGATGGCCATTGAGAAGTTCAGGAAAACTCCAGAACAGCCGATTCACCCCTAATGTAACCTTATATGAATTAACCGTCATATTGTTACAGTTATATCATTTAAGGCCCAGTGCAACAGTCAAAACTGCTCTGACTGATCCCTGGTTGGACAAAATCCACCTCAAACATGGTGGTGAAATATTACACTTTGAGTTGAGCTTCAGGTTTGCTTTCTGCTGAGCTGAACCAGGGTAAAAGAAAAGAGTCCTGGCTCGGCTGCGTGACTTAAATAAATCCCCTTTGTAGGAAAAGTTGCAAAACATGAGAGTGAATGTGACATTTTAGTTATCTTCTACTCACAATGACACACCTGAAAGCCAGCAAGCCTAATCACAGCTCTTCCTTGTCCTGTTATTTCCCACAGCTTTCAACAGTACAGCACACACCCGAACTACCATCCACTCATAAGTGACTCCCTCACGCACATATAGAAAATACACTTGAGGGTGGCCTTCTGTGCTATCCCATATTGACTGAAGGCATATGTAAGATGCAGTCCATTTCCTGGTATGATATTGATGAGATGCTTACAGATGGAGCCTTTGTTAAAGACACATTTAAGACAGATACACATCCACCAGTGCAGTAATGCAACAGAAACTCCACAACGCACGTGTCCTCTATGGGGAACTCCATACATTAAAAGCTATGGCGTGCTGATGATGCACTCGGCCTCATGAATGGACTTTTAACTGCACAGACACACAGACTCTGGGACAACAATGGAGCTCTGTGAACGACAACCAAACAAAGATCTATGGAGCCAGCCTGCATGCCTGATGTGGTCATATTAGCCACTGGTGGTTCCCAACTTGTGTCCTTAGAGAACCCCTTTTTTATTTGAATGAACTGACAACCCCTGACTATGTGACATATTTATGGATATTTGATATTATATTTGATGGATAGCACTAAAAGTCCAGAGCAGCTGATAAACTGTACAATTAATCCAAATAGTCAACGCAATATATATATATATATTTACTTTTGTTCTGATTCTCTACATTATGTTATTTATTTTGAAAACTAAAAAGGCACCGAACAACCTGGTAAGACATGTCCCACAAATTGCAAAAAAAATCAACCGAAAATAAGTTTAAAAAAAACAACAACACAGGAGCAAATTATTATAAGTTAATAATTAAATTCATATAGAGGAATGTATATTTGTAATAATAATCTATCTTTTACATACCTATTTTTCTAGTTTTCTAACTTTTAAATTCTTCCCATGTTTTTGAAAATAATAAGCCAATGTGATCAGCTTTAAAAGGGTTAATTTAGTTTTCTTTAATAAAAAAGGATGAAATGTCTAGATACTGACCAACTGTATATAATTTCAAAAAGTTTCCCTAACACCCCTTAAAATCAAGAAGGCCCCACAACCCCAACAAAGCTTTGGAGAACCCCCATCGGGTTCAGGAGCCCCAGGTTGGGAACCAGCGATATAAGCAACAAATACAGCCTGGACTTTCTCTTTCTCTGTAGTCAAGTTAAAATTCAATCTTGCTTTAAAGTTTTCAGAAATGGTTGTATAACAATTTAAGGAAAATCACTTGCATATTATCACATGTACCTAACCCACAATTCTCTCCTGACAGCAGTCAAGTGTCCCTAAATACATGACACTGCAACTATTAGCATGACACGTTCAAACACAAGTCTAAACATGAAATAGTTTAGTCCCAGTGACACAAACTGCCAAACCACTTCATAAACAGGCTTAACATATTAAGACAACTATTTCCTGTTTAAATCGTGAGAACAGTAATTGCCACAGACAGGAAAGACAGCAGCAACACTGTCCTCAGCATCTGTCAAATACATACACACATTTTTACTGAAAACTAGCTAAATGGGTCCCTGGAGGGAAAACTATGCTGACAGCATAAAGCAGATTAAAATGCCACCATACACTCACTGTTGAGTCACACCGCCGTCGTTACAGGTTACAAAACACGCCAGTTGTTGCTATTTTTAACCCACTTACCTGAAAACTTGATCGCAAAAAAAAAAACACCAGTTGTTTTTCAGCGGGACGACATGTTTGTTGCATTAACGTTAGCTATATAGTCTGTTAATGCGAGCTGGGCAACATTATCAGGAGCTGCACGGTTCCCTGAGCGTTTCCAGCACTGTTTGCATCACCGAAATGTGTCTTTTTAGACACAAGCGTGAGAACTTAAAGACAACACTAAACGCTGTTGGATATGTGTCTTTTAAAAGGTAAGACGTGGAG
>NW_024629718.1:0-2147 GCF_008729295.1 Plectropomus leopardus
ATTAATTAATTATTTATTATTTTTTAAGTATTAGACCTATATTTTCAGGGGAGTAATATCTTAAAGAAGTGATTTTTATAAATGTGTAAATATTTGAAATATAATATAATTTTTAAAATGTAGAAGGATACTGGGAAGCTTGCGTAAAGGGGCCATGTGCTTTCTGGTGCTGCTGTTGTGACTCGTGATATCATTACCCTTAAGATGCAACTAAAATAGAGTAAATTGTTATTGCACATCTCTCTGTCGGTGTGTGTGTGTGTGTTTGTCGTGGCACTGCATGCACCTGAGAGGCTGATATTAGAAACACTGATCACGTCTCTGAACCTGCAACAGTGTTGAAAGCAATTAAGGGGTCATTAATTGTGTGTGTGTGTGTGTGTGTGTGACAGAATACTGTCAGATAAAGGAATGGAGAAAAAAATGTGTGTGATTGCAGTAATTGTTTAATTTCAGGCTCATTTGACCCCGTTCAGATATTTAAATGAGATGTGTCTGTAACAAAGATGATTACCTGCACGTCTGGTTTAAATGAAAATGTTTAAAATAATCCTGAAATGAGCACAGTGCTGCATGCTGCATGTTTATCTCTCTCATCCCGTCGGCGTATCGTTTTCCAGTCACTCAGACACGTGTGTTTCTTTGAGGTAGGCCGTGCAGGAGTGTGCCCATGTGTCAGTGAAATCACAGACTCGCTGTGTTTATAACAGTGTGGCTTTCATTCTGCTTCATGCTCGTGTTGCATGCCACACCCCCTTCACTGCTGCTTTACTGTGCTGCAAAGACAAACATTTTGACCAAATTTCAGCATTTATGTGTTGCAGATGCTCTTTTTTTTATCTTTCCCCATTTTGTGACATAGATATTTAATGATTGATAATTGTGTTGGTGTATTTGAAATGATGTCAGTCAGTAAGAAAGGTTATTGTTTTATTTATTTTTACCTTTGTCCGTGCTCGATTTGATTCTGGCGAACTCCTTTTTTGAGAATAATAATTGATTTGATTTTTTTTAAAGGGCACCTTTACTTTTGAAATTCTCAGCAAACCATCATGCATTTGGGGTATTGACCTTGTTTTTGTGCTTCCCCTTATTTTGCTGAAGATACATTTTTGTACTCGTGTGCTTAAGAGTTTGAAACTAAATGGACTCAAGCCAAAGAACAACCCTTTTCATCTTCAGTCGCTCGTAAATACTTAGTTATTCCCTTTTTTCTCAGTCGCTCTTGGAACAGAGTCGGACCTACTGAAAATGTTTTTCTTTGTATTATTAGTTAGTTTATGGTGTAATAATGTGACACATTACTATGGTTGTCTGTCTAGGGAAGTTTTCTTTTCCTTGCAACAAAAAGTGTGGAGCTGTAGGGTTCCCATGGTCATGGGAAATCTGGAAAGGTCATGGAATTTTATAATCACATTTCCCAGGCCTGGAAAAGTCATGGAATTAGTCGAAAACATTGAAAGTTTTGGAAAAGTCATGGAATTTTGTTGTTTTTAAAATGTTTCCAGCATATTTATTTCTTGATGGTGGCTCGCCGTGATTAAAACATCTGCTGCCACATATTGATTTTATATTTGTGGAGCTGGACTGTTCATTAGGAGTGCTATTGGAATATACAGGATATATTGCCGGTTATTGATTACACCACACTGTTAGAGTGCAGAGGGTACTCTGGGCACAGACGGAGCAGCAGTGTAATTGAAACTTAACCCTTTATTACACTGGGTCTAAAAATGGGCCTTTTGCAGCAGCTGCTCCTCTCGTCCATCGATCAGATCAGCTCTGCAGATCAGCAGATCAATCATCCATCCAGCGACTTAATTTCCTTAAACTGCTGCTGAGGGTAGACTCAAGACGAGACCTGTGAAAACATCCGAATTTAAAGGTGGAACAAAGATTCCAGTCCTTGAAAATTCATGGAATCAGAGAAATTCTTGAATTTTTTAGAAAAGTCATGAAATTGAATTGTGTGTACTGAAATAAATAGTTACAGTAATATTTTGGCAATTACCTTCCAGGTAATGTGACATAATGCTGAATTGATCGTGGAAAACCTGGAAAAGTCATTGAACTCCAAAATCGCATTTCCCAGGCCTGGAAAATCTGTGAAATCAGAAAAATTCTTGAAATTTTTGGAAAAGGCTCAG
>NW_024629719.1:0-4299 GCF_008729295.1 Plectropomus leopardus
AATCAAACCACAGTCAGAATGTTATGAATCTCTCATACTGCTAAAATGCTAAAACAAAAATTTAACTACTATCTATGGAATCTGCTGTCCCAGTCTACAGTGGAAACCAGTGCTTTTACAAACTGACAACCACAACCACATGAATTCTATTAATTCAGCTGATGCATGAGATACTATTATCAATCAAAACCACAAATGCTGGACGACCAAAGTCAACTTATAGAGCTAAATACCAATGGAGAAATCTAAAAGTGGAAATGTTATGTAACCTGCAACCCCTCCCCTCAAAATCAGTTTCTTTAAGTGGGGCCAGTATAGGGCTACACCTCACCCCACCCCCTTTAAGGCCCAATGCACAAAACTCCCATTGACTGCTCCTATATCTTGCATTGGTATGAGTTAACTTGAAATATATGACATTTTTTTACTATATATACCTGCACACTCACTCAGTGCCACACAAGTTTATTGTTTAACGTTTCAGTACCACTTGGATGTCTGTCAGGTCAAAAAATCCTGTTCAGTTCCTGTTCTTCATGCACGCTGTATTTTTGACAGCGTACAAGAATTTCAATTTTCACTATTAAAGCATGAACTTGAAATCGTTCATGCCACATTCTCTGAGAAACACAGAGAGCTTGAGTCAGGCTCAGGCCTACAAATGACCACCGAATTGCATCAACACAGTCTTAACACAAACTTCCACAAAGCTGGTAATTAATGCAGACTTATTATGTGGAAACACTATCCATATTAAAAGTGCACAATCTGGTATAAAGGGCAAAAAAACTCAGTATGAGTGGGTCGATTACAGGCTCCAGAAAACCATCCCGTCTATCTATGATTATGTGTTGCCATGTTATCTGTAACATACGAGCAGCTATGACATCACTAACAGTTGTGTACTGGTCAGGTAGTATGAGGACATGTTTCCTCACACCAGGTGTTTCCTCTCGATGTTCCCATGCTCCACAATGACAGCAAATCTAAGACTGCTGTCACAGACTCCAAGCTGAAGTCAAGCATGTCCCATAATGCATAATCAGCAGGTCCACACAAACACTGAATCTTTGGGTGTGGATGTGCTGCAGAGGGCTAGAAAATATTGCATGTTTCCTCTGACTAAGCCAGTAGATTTTAATGATTTATGCTGCAGCAAGAACTAGTCAGTGCCACCACCTGGTGTGGTGTTTGGTTTGAATGGAAACCTTGCAAGCCCTCCTGCCGCACACATTTGCCTCTCCCTGCTTTTTGGGCAGCCCTGGAACGCCGCTGTACAAAGTTGCGCATTTTTGTCCACGTGTTTTCCACCCTGAGAGAACAGGAGGTTTTTGCTTTTAAAGAAAGTGTCCGATACGTGACTGCACACTTTCAGGCACTTGTTTGACAGCATTCCTGAAGCTGAAAGCCTGAAGGCAAACAGCCCCTCTTAGGTGCCTGATATAAGCGGAGGTTGTTTGGTGTTGCTCTGTATATTATCTGTTTAATATTGATGAAGCTTCTGTTTTGGTGCCTTTATGAAGCTGCAGATTGATAAAGTTTCAAGCTTCAGGAGAGCTGATGAGAATCATCCACTCATGCCAGCCACAGAGTAATAGATTTAAAAAATATTCCACTTTTAACCAGTCACAATCAATTTTTATTTAACCCTTTTAAACCTTAACTGACATCAGTTTTCTTATACAGCATTCAGGGGCCCTTTACAAGCATTTACACCTTTAAAAGTAAAAACCACGTCACAGTAAAAAGTAACTGTTTGACTTATCTTAAAAACGTGACTGTCCTGGCTGCCTTTAAATTTAAAGTTGACTGAATTTGAGAAGATAAGTTGAATCATTAAAAAAAATACCATAATTTGTCTTCTCACATTCAGTCAACTTATAATTTTAAGGCACTACTGTTTTTAAGTTAAAACAAATAGTTTCTTTTTGTAACGAATATGCTTGCAAATGATAGAAATGACTGTAATCTTAATGGATGAGGCTTCATCGTGCAATATAAATGCATTATCAAAACCTATAAGGATGCTTTTTGTCACTTTAAATGTCCTGTGGCTACATCGCATAGTTTAAAATTCTCATCTGGATATCAGTGTACTATAATGTCATTTATGTGTGATCAAATGTTCCTGTGTGAAGTCCAGCAGCAGCAGCAGCAGCACAGGGGAAACTCTTCCTGTTGCTTTGCATGTCCCCTCCTCCTGTGGGCTCCTCCTACATGTCTGCTGGCCCTGCCTCTAGTTCTCTCACTCCAGTACTCTCAGCCTAGGCACGTGTACTGACGCGTACACATGGCTGTGGCGTGTGAAGTGGGGAGAGATTTAAAGACACGCAACCGCAAACACTCCACACACTTCCCTCTCTCTCTCTCTCTCTGTTTTGACCCTGCTGCACATTTATAATGGGCTGGGACAGAATGCTGATTGTGTAGTACACTGCAGAACATTGATCACATGCAACCAAACCCTGTCAATGCTACGACGTTGACTCATCAAATACCTCAAGACCTTTTTTTTTCGGCTATTCCACCTTTTTTCCGCCACATCTGCCTGGTCCCTCGCCCAGCGTTTAACCCCAAATGAAAAACAAATTTTCTGAACTCCATGTTTCTCTCTTTCAAGTTGACTTTGCGTGTAGAGCCATGTGACTGTGCCCTGCCTTCACTTTGACCCCCACAGGACAGAAAAATGCTCGGTCACCATGGTATTTGTTATAAACTCAAAGGAAAGTGCTGAGTCACAAGCCTGTGGGAACATTATACGCACACAATATAACCTTGATTAAATCTCAGCTGTTATTGAGTTGTAGGGTCTACTAGTCTCATAATATCAGTGGCAGGGGGACAATTTGTCTCTTTCAGCAAACCTTGCAAGAATCTTCTTCACTGGTGTTGCTGTTTTGAGCTGATATGGAAAAAACCTTGAAGTATGACCTGTCCTTGTTTTGTTTTTACTCTCTGGTTCAGCTGAATGGTACTCACCATGCAAACAGTCGCTTCCTCCTCCGATACTCTGCGGCTGGGCCACCTCCAAGCCGATGAGCGACGGGGAAGACGAGGAGGAAGGTGATGACGACGTGGAGCCAGGTGGAGATGATGGCGGTAGGCACTGGGAGCTCTGGTTGGGCACGGCCGACTGGGAGCTCTGCGAGGGGATCTGGGCCGAACTGGAGCTGTTGTTGTTATGCATGCTGCCCATTCCGTTTTCAGTCAGAAACTCCTCCAAGTCCATATACTGAAGCTGGAAGAGGCCCCCATCTGCAGGCAAGGTGCGATCCCACAACAGGGGCCCCAAGAATTGGTTAAAACTTCCTCCTCCGTTGCCGCCACAGCCATTACTTCCATTACTGTTGCCTACTCCATTGCTGTTCCTCATAGGGCACACTCCCAGGGAATCTTCATCAAGGTCCAGCCTATCTTTGTCTGCCAGAGAGAAGACAGGATGAAGACGATTAAGACTTTGAGTACACAAGAAAGTTCCGTCACCACATTTACGCCTGTGGATGCTAGCGTCAACTCTCAGAAGTAAATGAGGTGGCAGGTGCATCCATAGGATCTGCAAAAATCTCCCTTTTATCCTGCGTCTCACACACTCACAGATGGACCAGATGGTATAGCTGAATTGCAGCATTAAGCACGAGCTGAAACCAATTTGTTGTCATAACTCACACATAAGCTGCTGAGCAAATCGCACAATTGCTGCAGACACGTTTTGCAGAGCATCACAGCTAAACCGAAACGTGTTGTTGTAATCTGGATCCTAATTTGAGAAGGGATTATAATCCAGGTGCAAACTCATCAGGAACACAAATGAAATGTTAAATATACAATAATATTGGTGAAATGTAACTGAGAACATGTACTCAGGTACTGTACTTTAGTATGAATTTCAGGTAGTTGAACTTTACTTGAGTATTTTCTTTTCATGCTACTTTACACTTTTGCTCCACTAAACTTCAGAGGGAAATATTGTACTGCTTACTTCACTGCATTCATCCGACAGCTTTAGTTATTTTACAGGTTAAGACTGTTGCAGAAAAAAACATAAGATGGGATTTATAAAATATTATGTTTTGTTATACATTAAACTAACAGTTTATACAGGTACAGCTGCAACAATTAGTTGGTTAACCATCAGTTGATTCAAAGATAGTTACATGACACCTATTTTGAGAAAAAAATTACATCATTTTCTATATTTTAATGATTTTGAGTTGTGGGGTGTTTTTTTTTCTTTTTCTAACATATTATTTTTTTGTTTTTTTTTGTGTTGTTTTTCTATTTTAAGTTTAACTTTAGGTT
>NW_024629720.1:0-3115 GCF_008729295.1 Plectropomus leopardus
TATAATGTCATTTATAGTCTAGCTCATTAACTAACTTTATTCTCGCTGTAAATATTCTGTTCATTTTTTGCAGCTCATCTCCTCAGAGGACGGGCAAAGGGAAGGGCAGCAGCTCTGAGTCGGACCAGTCCAGCACGGAGACGGACAGCACGGTCAAGTCTCAGGAGGAGAGGACGGGTCCTGCGGGACAGCTGGATCCTCAGGAGCTGGCCAAGAAGATCCTGGAGGAGACGCAGAGCCACATGCAGGCTGTGGAGAGCCTGCAGAAGGCCAACATCCGAGGGAAGACCCTGAGGGGAGCAGAGGGGAGAGAGGAGGCCAGGCAGCCGTCTCTGTCGACTCCCACAACCCCGACTTTGACTCCCAGCGGAGGAGCACGAGGCTTCCAGCCCTCTGAGACCAGCGCGTTCAGCAGACCGCCCAGCAGATCCAGTCTGAAGGCCGGCTCCTCTCCTCTCTCTCTGTCTCTTTCCCCGCTCTCTCCTTCTGTTTCCACGCCTCCTCCGACTCGACCTAAACCTCCGTCCCGCTCCTCGTCGCTGCAGAAAATCAGCTCCGGCTACAACAGCCCGGCTCACTCCTCTCCGTCTTTATCCGTCTCTGTGAAGCAGCAGGGCTCGCCTTTCCCCGCCGCCTCCCCGGACGTGCAGCTCAAACTGAAATACCCTACCTCACCTTACACCGCCCACATCTCTCCTGCACACTCTGACAGCGCCCCGTCGCCGGCGCTCTCCTACTCCTCTACGGGATCCGTCTCGGCCTCCTCCAGCCCTGCAAACACGCCCGAACTCAACCAGTCGAAACGGGACAACAAAGTCCAGGCCATCCATAACTTAAAAACCTTCTGGGCGGGACAGAAACAGGACGAGCCCTGCCCGGCCAGTTTACTCCGAGGAGGGAACAAAAAAATGAGTACAGTTCAGAAAGACGTTTTGGGTTTGCTCAATCTCTCCCCTCGACATGACGCCGTCTGCAAACACGTGGAGGGATCTGAGGACGCCGGCGACAGACCAAACGGTCACCAAAAACTGGCGGCTAAACCTCCTCCGCCTCCTCCTCCTCCTTCAAAAGGAGGCATCAAACTTCCCTCTGGGAACGGATACAAGTTCCTCTCACCTGGACATTTTTTTCCTTCCTCCAAATGTTGAGAGTTGAGATGTTTGATTCTTGGTGTTTGTACTATGACAGAAGCTGTCCGTTTGTCAGCTACATTTTTAGCAATACCTGCTGAGGATTAAAAAAAAAACTTTGATACTGACGGTGATTTTACACGTCACTACTTTTTGTGAAGGGATGTTTTAAAGGTGATGACTGTGCCTTCTTCTGGGGAGAGCTGGAAGGACAAACTGACTCTTACACAAGTGTTGAGTCTCTGGCTTTAAAGGGATAGTTCAGATTTTTTTTAAGTGGGTTTGTATGAGGATCTTATTCATAGTCAGTTTATTACATACAGTAGATGGCAGTCGACACGCCCCCCAGTGTGGAGAAGCAGACAGGAGTCTGACGTGTAAGTTAGGTAATGTATCGCTGTGGACGGGGACAGCAGCAAAACGTGTTGTCGCCACCTAAAAAAAGTTCAAGTGAACGCTATATTGATAGTGTTTTTACTGCTTTACCTTGATGTCAGACAGTGATTTCCAACAGGAAAATGAGGCGCTCTCTTCAAAGCCAGTCTCCATTTGGAAAAACAGTGATGTAACATTTCTGGAAACAGGAACTACTCTTCTTACACAGTTAGCTTGTTGTGTTATTGAGTGACTTTGGCATTTAACCCTTCGAAATCTCAACAAAATGGCTCGATTTCTTTCAAAAACATGGGAAGGAGGCAATGAACAACGAAAGAAGAAATGAACAAAACATTTTTAAGAATTTAGAAAAAAGTAGAAGAAATGTACATGGAAATTAGTTACAAAAAAGTTTTTAAAAAATCCTAAAAACATCCTAAAATCCTAGGTCTGTCCTTGAAATGTCCTTAAATAACTGAAATCTAAAATCCTAGAAATATCCTTCGCTTCTACAAAAGTCCTTATTTCCTTGAAATATCCTAAAAGCCTAGAATTGTCCTTAAATCCTAGAAATGTCCTAAAATCCTCATTTTGCAGAAGTGCCCCCCAAAGCAAAGCAGTACATTACTTAACCTCTCTGTCGGTTTTCCAGCCTGCTTCTTTAAACTGAGCATGTGCCGACTGCCATCGACTACAGTGTCTACGGATAAGTTACCAATTCAGCCCCACTTTAAAAAAAACACGAACTTTCCCTTTAATGGTGTTTTCTTGACTGACGAGAGAGCATGTGTGTCAATGCCTCCATGTACTGTACCCGCAGCCTGTCGACTGACCGCCTGAGAAAAGGATTTTACAGCCTAAATGCTCGCTATATTTGTGCAAGTTGACCTGAATTTGATCTTGATTTATCGTGTAATAATTATTGTTAAATGTCAATATTATCGATGCTTACTGTTGTCATTTATTTTGTAAAGTAAACTGTGTTTTCCAGTCATTATTATACATTTTATAAAGACAATTAAAGGAGGACGTGAGGAAAACATTTTGATATTTTTGGAGATTTGGTTTTACGTGTGATTTTCAGCATGGTACCTCTTGCTGTTCAGTGTGTCGGTGACTTATTGATGTACAATTTTGCAGCGGTGCCACACTCCTATTTAGAAATATCTCAATTCTCAAGACAAATAAAAATGTCCCTTTCCTTGTGTTGCTTTCATGACATAAATCAATTCTCTTTTCACGTGTAATAAACATGAAATAATACACAAATTAAATCAAATAAAATGAAAAAATAAATACTAAATAAAAAACGAAAACTTCTGAAAAAAAAACAGATTTTTTTAAAAGTGAAACTGTTTTATTTTATTAGTGTTTTTACTGCTTTAACCCTTTAAAATCTGAGCAAATTGACTTAATTTGTTTCAAAAACATGGAGAGAAGGCAACAAGCAACTTACCAAGACATGGAAAAAAAATTTGTAAGAAAGTTACAAGAAAATTACCTGAGACTAAAAAGAAAAAAAAAAGAAAATGTCCTAAAAAACAGCTGGAAAAAAATAAAAACACACTCAACACATTGTCCATATTATAATCTCCATAGTCACACACCAG
>NW_024629721.1:0-3833 GCF_008729295.1 Plectropomus leopardus
GAATGCAACTTTTTTCAAATTTTTTACACTTAATCATGTTTCTTTTTTAAACTGATGAAAACACTTCATATACATACATGTACATATATATAATTAAAAAAACTTTTGTAACCCTTTAACTTATTTTTTAATGTTTTACGTAACTTTTTGTGTTCGTCATTTCTTTAACATTTAATTTTGACATTTGACATTGACATTTAATTTTTTTAATTAAGTTATTTAAAAAAAACAACATTTTTTAACTTAAAAACTTACTTTTATATTTTGTTTCATTTTAAAAGACTTATTTTTGATCATTTTTTACATTGAAAAAGTCCTGTTTTTCATATTTTAAAAAAAGACGACTTCCTGTGAACATGAACTTTTTTCATGGATGTGTTTTTTCATATTTAGAAAGATTTTTTTAGAGACTTTTCACCACAAAACAGTGAAACCATCAAATTAAAAATGAATAACAACCAGAATTTGTCTTTATTGGAATCGTTTTTGATCTAAAATCATCACTAGAAGCAGAGTGAGCCTGAAGGGCTGTTTTCCAGCTGTGCACAGAAAACAGACCGCAGCATTTTTACCCAGAAACAGATTTCAACACGACTAATCTGCTCCATCTCCCGATGTTTGGAGGAAACTTTTAAAAATAGCAGGAAGTTTTGGAGCCGCTCCACAAACGGCATCGAATAACCAAACAAGGCTCAGGCGTGTGGAAGTACACAGCCGGCCGTCTCGCTTCCTCTCGCCATGTTTCCGCCTCTCCACGGTTTTATTTGCGGTTTGGACAGCGTCCGTTTGCACCACATCGCTCGCCGGCCAGAAACCACCAAACTAATGTGGTTTTGTGGTGTTTGTGTTTGTGGGGCAGATTCCTGGAGAGGAGAGGAAGCTCCAGCACGTAGCTGCTCCTGACGCCGAGCCGCTCGCCTCCAGGTAACGGCGCCTCTGTCTGCCTTCATTCAGCACTTTACTGCAGGTCTGTGCAGAGCCGGCTCAGGACTCTCTTCAAATACCAACAGAAGATTTCACTGAATCCGGTCCGCAGGCCACATGTTTAATGTCCAAACTATCAATTTAATTGTTTTTTGTCTGAATTTTGCAAAAGAGTTTGAGGGCCACATTGATGATTTTCTTTTTTTTAATTTGAGATTTCGACAATAAAGTCATACTATTGTGAGAAAAAAAAGATATAATACTTTGACAATAAAGTCGTAGTTTTATGAGAGAATGTTTTAATTCAATGAGATTAAAGTCATAATATTACATGACTAAAAAAATCGTAATTTTACAAGAAAAAGTCGTAAATTTATGAGAATAAAGTCATAAAATTATGAGAATAAAATTGTAATTGTAAGAGAGAAAAAAAGTCGTAAAAGCATGAGAATGAAGTCGTAATTTAACGAGATAAAAAGTTGTAATTTTATGAGAATAAAGTCATATTTTTTACGAGAAAGGGGATATTATATCACGGCTTTTAAAAGCATTTTGTTTTTTTTGTTTTTTTTTGTATGCTTGTTCTCGTTTCCAAACGCAGGTTTTCTTTGTAAAATCTTGGCCATTTTTGTTAACTTCAAAAAATTTCGCAATTTCTTGGGTGATTTTTAAAAACATATTTTATTTTATTTTTTTCTTTTTAATTTTTCTGGTTCAAAGGTTTGTAAGGCATGTTTTCTTTAAAAAATCACCAAAATGACGTGATTTATGAGAGCCAGAAACTGTAAAATCAGATCTTCTCTGGGCTGAAACGGACTGACCCAAAGAGGTCAGAGGTCAGTTCAAAGGGTTAATAGGAAATCAGTTGGTGGGGAAAGAAAAACTTTCATTTATATCGCTGACAAAGTTTCAGGTACAACAAAATTTGTCTCAAATCCCTCATACGTGTTTCAGAGTGTCATCAGCACAGAGGTTTATCGTAATGTTAATTTGTGTAATCTGTGGCTCAGTTGAAGCATAGAAGCAGAAAACAGAAGTGGTCCCAGAACTGAGCCTTGGGGGACACCAAATCTTTAATGTGAGCTCTTTTCTTGTTGTTACATTAAAATATTGACAATTAAAATTAAATTGGAACAAACAGAATTTTTAGGACATTAAAAATATATTAAAAACTCTCAATACATTGGCAGATTGCAGCTAAATATTTTATTATTTTCATGTTTAAAATTGCTGAAATAACTTCAGTCAGTTGTGAATTTTGTTTGTCAGTGAGAGAAAATGTAAAAGACATGATTTCTCTTGAATCGCTGGTGTTTTCTGCCAAAGAACAATCCTGAGTCGTCAGCATAGAGGTTTATTTTAATATTACGGCTGAATAATCTTCATTCTTCAGTTTTCATGTCTTCATTGAATTTCGGTCAGAAACATTTAGAAATGACGGTGACGTCCTCACTGTGTGTCCACAGACACCTGCCTTTGTCTCCGACCGGTGGGATGACGAGGACTCTGTCCACGGTCCGATGGACTCACCTGGAGGTGAAGGTGATGAGCAGGGAGTTTATTTTGAAAGGACACTTTCCTGCTGGTCTGAAGTGAACTTTGACCTCTGCTGGTCGTCTGTCCGCTGTCCTGTAAATACTGTGACGTTTGTCTTTAACCCTTCAGTCTCTGTTGTGTGGACACTGTCTCTGCTCATACCTCTGTCCATCTGTCCGTCACTTTCATGCTTATCTTCTGTCTGCTTCCTGTCGCACCAACACGTCTCGCTTGGTGTCGTGGGTTTGATTCCGCCTGTCAGTGCCTTTGCCGCTCTGTTAGCGTCTCGGGGGACACGCCCTGTTGTTTTTTCCACGACGCCTCGCATCATCACTCAGCCACCAATCAGCTGCTCCTCAAACGCCCATGTTTACATGTCTCCGTCCACGCCGCAGTGTGAGCACACCGCGTGTCAAGCGTCTCGGCGTCTCCTTGTCTCTGTGTCTCCGTGTCTCTGTGTCTCCGTGTCCTGTGTGGTTTTTTTGAAGGGATTTTGTCTCCAAAGACAAACTGAAACAGAGAAATGTACACCAGCTTGTTTGCGTGTTTTAATCCTCATTTTGCTTTTTTCTGAATGTTTTGAGCGTTTTTAGCGCGAATCTTCCGTCAGAATCCGACTTTTCTGCAGCTTCGCTCTGCAACATTCACGCGCTCAGATCTCGTGTGTTAAATCGCCCTGAACTCTGTCTGCAGGTTCAGATGGTTTCTTTCTTTCACTAAAAAAGCAGCCGACCTCGGAGTTGCTCGGTGTTCCCGGACGTTTCGGGTCTCGTTCGTTGAGGACGTGACGGCGTCAGCGCCCGTTATTCTCAGGTTTGTTTGAGTTATCTTGTTGCTCTCGGAAGTTCGGATCTCGTTTGAACGAGCTGTTCATTTGTTTGCAAACGTTATCTCGCTTGTTTTTGCAAAAGTTTTCTCGTTTGTACAAACAAACAAAGTTCTCCTCACGAATGATCTTGACTTCAGAAATGTGATCTTGTATCTTTGCTCTTGACTGTTTGTGCGTGCAGTCACGTTATTTTCTTCTCACAAATCGTCGACGTTCTCTCGCTGATCTCGTTCTCACAGGTCGCGTTTACTCACAAATTCCCGATTTTATCATTTCTGTAGCTGTGATGTTTTCCGAGGACTCTGCCGCGTGACGACTGCAGGAGTTTCAGGGTGAATTTAGTTTTCTGAGCCGCAGACGCCTCAAACAACCGTTTTTTTAAAGTAATAAAGTAAACTGTACGGACTTTGGAGGTTGAACGTGTTTTTGGCCTCGCAGCTAAAAACGAAAGTTTCGGCGTTTTAAACGTAAATATCAGATCTCTGCCCGATGTTTGTTCCTGTGATTTAATGACTTGAATTTTCTTCTTTTGTCGGGTCGACTT
>NW_024629722.1:0-3581 GCF_008729295.1 Plectropomus leopardus
ACACACACACACACATATTAAGTAAATGAGTAAGATTAAAAAAAAAATTAGAAAATGAATAAAAATAAATATATAAATAATACAAAATGCAATAATTACAAAAGAGGATAGAAGAACATGCTTTTATCAAACCATAGAACGGGGATGTAAGTTTTGTATTTTTCATTAGATTTTTTTTGTCTTGTTTTCAATTCACTTTAGTTTCATGTAGTTTCTGCAGTGGGCTCTCTCATTTCAGTTTAGTTTAGTTTTTACTGTTCAAAATTATGTAAAACAGATTTAGTGAGTGCAGTTAAGGTACTAGTAGACGGTCACGGCGGACTTATGAGCACAGGTTTCTATACAAATTAAAAATACTTTGCCAAAAAATATTTAGTAATAAAATGGATGGGGTCACAAGCACACCTCGACTGTCTCTTCATTCGTTGATCGTCTATACAAACGTCGGTCAGCACATATTTGGCTGAGGTGTTACCTGCTGCATGCGTAGCGACTCCAGCTCTCTCTCCAGTCTGGTGCGGAGTCGATGCTCGAGTTGTTCTCTCTTCTCACAGGCCGCCTGGAGCTGAGCCAGAGCCTGCTGCATCCTCTCCACCTTCTCCACGTACACCTGCTTCTTTTTCAGCTGCATCGAGAGAGAGAAAGATAGATAGAGACGTGGTAACTCTGCTATCCTAATTCATCTGCACACAGGACCTAACAGTCAACTTCAATGCTGTCTGTGAATTTTTTAGATAGTTCAAGGTGTTTGCTGCTCATCAGAAAGTTATGTGGAGTCCAGGACAGAGAAAACTCATAAGTTGTAGTGTAGCAGTTGTTCCGCAGCTGTTGTCAGACAACCAGAATGTTTGTTCTTGGACAAAAACGTGTTACCGTGCAGCAAATAGCCACAGAAACTCTGAGACCTCTGCTTCACTTTCTGCCTTGATCACGTGGCAGGTTTTTGGAGGTGAATTAACACAATATCATTACGCTGCTGAGAGTCCAAGCAAACACGAACTTGATGGACAGATTACAGCAGACACTCATGCTATCAGCACATAATCCAATGATTGTGTCCTGAAAGTCTCTCCGATTGCTCTGAGCTGCAGCCTTTGCTGCTGCTCAGTAAACTGATTTAGATATGAGTAACAATCTGCAAAAGCAAGGAAAGAGAAGGAGACAGAGGAGAGAAAAGAGGAGAGGAAGACTGAGCCGAGAGGAGTTGAGAGAAGGCAGGCGGAGGGCCCAGAATCTGGAGGCTCTTTCAGTTTTTTCGAGAGAAAAGCTTGCAGCTCTTTTGTTCTGACAACAAGCAGGCGTTGTGTGTCAGAGGCCGGCTTTGGCTCGGGCTCTGGCCTGTTTCCTGTCCTGTGCGGGACCTCCGTTATACCAATCACTCTCACTCTGACCTCCAAATAAAGTGGTTAAGATAATGGGGATAAACTGCTGGTTTGTTTACAACCCTGTGTGCATGAAGTGACTTGTAGAGTTAGGGATATTTCTTGTTTATATCAAGGTGAGACTGTGGTAAAGGTGTGTTCAATATAGCATGCCATTTGGTTGTCTTGTGCATATCAAAGCATTGTATATATTATGTCTCGAGCCAAAGTGTCCACAGTGTGTGCACCACCAGTATCAAAGGTGTCCCTTGTACATGTAGTGTATTTGGTGAATAAAGCCAAAATTAAGAAATGAAAGTAATGAGAGACACATTTCCACAATAAAGAAAAACATTAAATGTTCAAATTAAGAGCAGTCACTTTATCTCATGCTTCAGCTGTAATTTCATTCTGCAGCTCTTCCCTTGAGCAGCCACAAGGGGACACGACAGTATGCAGCACATCCACTAAGTCAAACAGACACTGGTGTCAGATAGCAGGCCAGAACTCTGTGAGATTTTCCTCTAAACTAAAACATTGGTAACCAGGAGACACAAGCTACTCGCCAAGAATCAAAACAAACAATAAAGTGACCTGATTTTCAGCTTTTCTTCACACAGAGCAGGCAAGTGTGCTTCAGTGCTTAAAAGCAGTGAAGAAGATGACAAAGTTGCTTTACAGAGCACGGGGTCTCTTCAGGTATAAAAAAACTAAATTAGACTTCTTTTTTTTTTTTTTTTTTTTTACACCTTTATAATGCTACTTTAAATGAAATTGATGACCAAACTTGCAATGAAATTGCACACCAAAAGTGAACTCTTTCCAAGTAAACTCATTGATGTCAGCTAAACATGAACAGTCAAGTGAAGTGATACTGATAATACTCTTTGTGCTGACTGCACAAAAATAAACTCGAAGCCTTGTGTTAACAATGCAGACTCATGGCGTGATCTAAATGCATAGAGAAAAAAAAAAAAAGCACTTATGGGTCCAAGTCTGTCAAAGTTTCCCTCCTCTTAAAATGATGGTTGCTGTTGCACCAAAACACTGGAAATTCTCCTGGTGATGTGACTTAACAACATTTAAGACACATCCAATCAGAATTTAAGACAATTTAAAACTTCTAAAGGGCTTTAATTTGTAAATGTGTATCCACATATAGTATGTATCTCACGTCTGCTTGCAGCCATTGCCTCAGTGCAGCTATGGCAGCTATGCGTGTGCAGACTTCATAGCTACACCATAATTCAACTCTCTAAATCAACTTTAACTGTGTTTGTGACAGCCCACCTCACACAGCTTTACAGCGGTGTCTCTTTCTGCCATCCATGACAGCTGTGGTTTCACTCCAGCAAGAGAGAATTTGATGTCTTTATTCTTAAACTTCACATACTGTCAACAACATATGACTAGCCTAAGATGTCCATACTGCTGCGAGCTGTTAAGATTCACAGTCTCTAGTTTAATTAAGAAAATATTATTGCAGGAATTGCTTTGGGGGACGTTTTATGTGCTGATTCGTCCCATTCAGTGAAGGTGGTTACTGCTGTTTGTCCCACCTCACCTCAGCCTGGGCTCCTAATTCCAAATCAAGATTTTCTTGTTCAATAAAACTGAATTGAATTGAAATTAAAAATTGAAAATAGCAACAAGTAGCAATAAACCAAAATCAAAAGACTAGGATCACATCCTGGATGATGCTGCCTTCACGTGCTCCTCGGAAACATCGTAATTACGAGTTATGGGCACATGAGAGGCACTCAAAAGTTGTCATTACAAGAAAGGAAATTGGGGAATTTTGCTGATACCTGAGTTGCCGAGTTGTGACGTTTGCATGATGGTTCAGGGCAGCAGAAATGGTGAAAAGCATGAAAACAGTGTCAACAATTGACAGTAAAATATAATGTATTCCGTTATTTTGTTCCTATTAGCTATCATTTACTTTTAGTAGTTGCATATTTTAGTATATGCATCTATTAGCTGTAGCATGCAAGCAAACTTTAAACTATAAAGCATGCCAGACCAGTAAAACAACTTTATTTTATAACATGGCAGGCAAAAGTTAATGTTTTATCAATGGTAAGAAACTTTTTAATCAATTAACATTTGAATATCAATTTTTGATTACATGTTAGCTGCTGTCCATGTAGAGTGACCTAGATGACACATAAAAATACAATATATAATGTCGAGAATATATTATGAAAATTATATTTATTT
>NW_024629723.1:0-2251 GCF_008729295.1 Plectropomus leopardus
ATTGTAAAGCAGATGAATACATGTTTTTTAATTTTCAGAATTATTTAAGCAAGTTTGTTTTAAATCATTTGACTTTGACTATTTTCTGTAGGACCTAAAAAAAGGTTGTAACTCAGCAAAAATAAGAAAAATGCCTTCCCTCCATCAGCTGCTCACAGACTTCTGGAGCAGTAATGAAAATCATTTGTCTCTTGAGGCGTCTACAAGCCAAACCCAAACATTAAAGACACAATTATGTGAATGTAAGGCTGTTTAATAAAAACATTAGTTGCCATCATACTAAAATAAAATTAGGCTACTTGTGCTCTTTTAAATTTAGATGTTGTGGTAACAAAATGGCAGTGCATTCTAAAGAAAAACTGAATAATTTTTTTTCTTCTGCACCATGTTTTTTTAAATTCCAATACTGTTTTACACAGTCAATAAGCTCATTACCAAATATAATTTAAAAAGTTTTGGATTGAAATTTCAACAGCATGGTTTTATAATATTTTGCATGGCATTATTGTATCAATACACAAACACTAAGTGGTGATTATTTTATTAAATAATTTATTAAATACTGCAAATACTAATTAAATTTTTGGTAGCTTAATAGACCAATAAAAATCATTTTATTTATTTATTTATTTATTTTAACTAAAAATATTTTGCTGCAATAAAAATGATTGAAGTGAGATGCACAGACTGAAAACGTTATCTTTTTAGATATAACGGGTATTGGCAAAGTTGTCCTTTGGGGTCATAATTTGCTGTAGTAAATTGCATAGTTTACAAAATGAATCAATTGCAATTAATTACAGTCACCTAGAATACTTAACATACTTCCAATTGTTAAAAACTGCAATAACATTGTATCCATTGTACATTGTAATGTGATAAAATCATATTGTGGGGCCTCTAGTAATTACCAAACCTATTATTTAACTGCAGCATCTGTTACCATCTGTTTTCCAAAAAACAACAAAATCCAAATCTCAGGTTCTGAACATGCAATTGAGTCTGTAAAGCATTTAAAGCACAGCACATGATAAAATAAAACCAAGGAAATATCATTTTTATTTGTCATAAATTTATTTATTTTTCATAAAGCAATACTGATTTGATACTGGCGCTCTGTAAGGTACAGGTGCACAGGTGATTGCACAAGGTCTTTATTCATAGATGGATGAGGGAAGGTTGGGGAGGATGCTGCACCAGAAATGCACGTAACGCATTCTCATCTTCTGTTTCACATAGTTCTTGTTCATATTAGAATGGATTTCCAGGTACTGGTGCCCAGTACCGGTGAATAGAGGCCAGGTAGCGGGCACATTCTCTCCTTTGTTGGGGTTTCTGTAGAGACAATCAGAGAAAACAGCAACTGAATTGAGGTAATTCTGTTTTAGTGTGTGATTTAAGGTTTGCTTTTATCTCTGGGATGCTTCTATGTCTTGTGTCTGCAGGGTTATACCCAGTTTTGGCGAAGTTGGTCCAGTAGTTAATCATGTAACCGGCGAGGTCACGGTGGCGAGGCATGTACCCCAGTGGTGTTTGGAAAGGCTTTCCGAACATGTATTGCAGGTCATCAGCGTGGTCGGCTCCCACCCAGCTGGGGTAGGGCATGACAAGGCCGGCCATACGGCTGGGCTCGGATAAGACGTAGGAGTAGGTGCGGCCCGTTCTTTGGTGAGACAAGGAAAGAAGAAAGACGTGACGATGACAATACCAAAGACAGAGCTGGATAAATGGATGATTTCCAAGTTTCACGCCTCTCGAAATTAACTTTCCTAGCTTACTACAGTCAGGGTTTACATACATATTCAGGGCGAAAATTTCAAAACCTTTTCATGACTTTTCAAGGACAATTTTTTTTCTACTTGCCTGGCATTTTTCAAACTTATCAGGATCAAACTTTTGCCAAACATAATTTCAGCTAGCTGACACATGATGAGACACGTGACATGTAAATGTATCCATGGAAGATTTCTGTAATAATTCATTACACACAAGAAAATTCCAACTCTTTTTCCAAAACTTCCAATGATTTTGAACCCTTTGAAACCTAGATCTCAACTGATTTTCTTGCATTCAGACGCCTTTCACAAGTATTGTGAGCACAAAGCAAATTGGTTTGATTTCTTATGAAAATATAGGAAAAAAGGCAACAAGCAAAATTAGAAAATTATTTTCAAAAAGACTGAGAAAATATTGAGAAAACTTTACTTATAATTGCCATAATTATATATATACAAATTTAAAAGTATGTCAC
>NW_024629724.1:0-1225 GCF_008729295.1 Plectropomus leopardus
GCCATAGCATTAAAACATGCAAATATGGCCCAAAAACCTATAATCTAGAATGTCAAAAAAATGACCAAAAAAGCAAGGCTATAGTATGGCAAAAATGTCGAAATTTGACATGTCACAAAAACAACTTAAAACACCTCAAAACAGCATGAAATAGAGTGCTGAAACACGCCATAGCATTAAAACGTGTAAATACGTCAAAAAACAACATAATTTAGCATGTCAAAAAAAACTACAAAAAAGCAAGGCTATAGTATGGCAAAAATGTCAAAATTTGACGGGTCTCAAAATTTACTTAAATCACCTCAAAACAGCATGACATAGCGTGCTGAAACATGCCATAGCATTAAAACATGCAAATATGGCCCAAAAACCTATAATCTAGAATGTCAAAAAAATGACCAAAAAAGCAAGGCTATAGTATGGCAAAAATGTCGAAATTTGACATGTCACAAAAACAACTTAAAACACCTCAAAACAGCATGAAATAGCGTGCTGAAACACGCCATAGCGTTAAAACATGAAAATATATCATAAAAACAACATAATTTAGCATGTCAAAAAAAACTACAAAAAAGCAAGGCTATAGTATGGCAAAAATGTCAAAATTTGACAAGTCCCAAAACCACCTTAAAACACCTCAAAACAGCATAAAATAGAGTGCTGAGACACGCCATAGCATTAAAACATGCAAATATGGCCCAAAAACCTATAATCTAGAATGTCAAAAAAATGACCAAAAAAGCAAGGCTATAGTATGGCAAAAATGTCGAAATTTGACATGTCACAAAAACAACTTAAAACACCTCAAAACAGCATGAAATAGAGTGCTGAAACACGCCATAGCATTAAAACGTGTAAATACGTCAAAAAACAACATAATTTAGCATGTCAAAAAAAACTACAAAAAAGCAAGGCTATAGTATGGCAAAAATGTCAAAATTTGACGGGTCTCAAAATTTACTTAAATCACCTCAAAACAGCATGACATAGCGTGCTGAAACATGCCATAGCATTAAAACATGCAAATATGGCCCAAAAACCTATAATCTAGAATGTCAAAAAAATGACCAAAAAAGCAAGGCTATAGTATGGCAAAAATGTCGAAATTTGACATGTCACAAAAACAACTTAAAACACCTCAAAACAGCATGAAATAGCGTGCTGAAACACGCCATAGCGTTAAAACATGAAAATATATCATAAAAACAACATAATTTAGCATGTC
>NW_024629725.1:0-2511 GCF_008729295.1 Plectropomus leopardus
CGTTAGCCCGCAGCTCACCGCGTTAGCCCGCAGCTCACCGCGTTAGCCCGCAGCTCACCGCGTTAGCCCGCAGCTCACCGCGTTAGCCCGCAGCTCACCGCGTTAGCCCGCAGCTAACCGCCCGGACATGTCCGCTCCTCCGCCGGTTCAGTCGGTAAACTCGATTATTTTAATTTAGCGTTTTTTAACCGGAAACACCAACGTTAGCCGGAGCGTGGCTAACCGCCGGGCTAGCTTCTTACCGAGCCCCGGACCAACATGATGTCGCTGGCCTCGCTCGCTGCGCTCTTCTCCCGGTTCATCTCACATGTCGCCGTGTCGCCGCTCAGTGCCGCCGCGGCTCGCTGCTCTGCATCCCGCCGAGGAGGCTCCGCTTCTTCCAGGGTGTCCCGCTGCGTGGATGGACGCTCCCGGTCTGCGCTGGCATGGACCGACGGGGACGCTGTCCGCGGAGAGACGGTGAAGTGTGGAGGAGCAGGGGGAGCAGGGGGAGCAGGGAGGCGGTTTGCTCCCAAATTCCTGGGACTGTAATTTAACTGTGTGACGGCGTGTTGTAGCCGCCGGAGTGTCCCGGGCGGGCGGCGCTGTCGTCGATTATTTTTAATTCAATTTAAATTAAATTAAATTAAATTAAATTGTGTTTCGTTTAGTTTTTTATTTTATTTTATTTTAAAGTGTAAAGCTCAAGTATGGCGAAAATAACGTACATTTAGTACAGGGAAATTTAAATAATTTGCCAAAGCGAGCAACAGCATGGAAAACAAATGTTAACATCTTATAATACAAGATGAAAAATCATTACAAAGACCAAGTTTTGAATGGAGACATAATATTAAACAACAACAACAGCAGCTACAACAGTAATAATATATGGACAAGGCAATAAAATAATAACAATAATAAAAATAATATTGTGACATACAAGGACAATTATATGAACGTGTCTAAAGTATCTGATACAGTGGTAAATTGTTTTAGGAGATCATATAACTTTTGTGCTTTTATTTCATCTGTTAGTTTAAAACCTTAATGAGCAGCTTTAATTCATGTAAGCAAAAAACAAAGTTGAGGAATGATTTTGGAAAACTGTTCTTATGTATGAAAAACACATTACGACAGAGTTTCCTTATTCTAGATTATACCAGATGTAATATTGCCACTCAAGACACAACCTGGAAATTATGAGATATTTTGTTTTATCTGTTTGTGAACGTCAAGCCAAAATTCAGCTATGTATAACATTACATGAGAAAAAAATGTGTTCTGTGGGTTCAGTATTATTTTCACAAAATGTGCATGTATCATCATCAGTATTAAAATGTAGCTGAAGTAATTCCTCAGAAGGATTAATAATGTTCATAATTTTGAACTGTGCTTCTTTCGTTTTAAAATAGATGCATAGTTCTTAGAAAACTAATTGAATTTTTATCACATTTGTGTGAGATGTCCCGTTTGTTGTGTCTACCAGGGAACAGATTTAATTTTAAAGTATTTATTACGTTTTGGTTCACAAGAAATAATAAGTAAATAAACAAATGAATCCAAAGAAAGTAAACAGAGGGTTAGAGTAGATCGTAATTTGACGTAAGCATCACATCTTACCTGGCTGTTGTATTTTCATACATTTATTAAGTTAAGAGAAATCGTTTCAGTGCATTCCACGTTCATAATTTTTAACCAGAAATTCAATGTTGTTGTCTTTTTTAAAGAGTTGTTTTTTGTTTGTTTGTTTGTTTGTTTGTTTTTTTTTAACACCGCCCTGCGGGGCCGCCTCTGTCTCTAAAAGAAGCGACTCTCGCTCGGGCTGTAACACGTGATAAATGCGGGCTGTTCTCAGATCAGCTGAGATTCAGACTCTGCTCTCTGTCGCTCAGCTGACCGGCTCTCAGATCTGACTCCGGGTCAGTTCTTACGGTCACGCCTCCCGTTCACGGCGTGGTGCGCAGCGCCCCCTGCCGGCCGCCGTACACGCTACAATGCAGAGGGCCGTTTTATTGACCTGGCGCCGTGTGAGGCGCGCGCTGCCGTCAAATTTAACATCACAACAAAATCGGAAACCGTCCTCGGTGAAATGTCCCGCCTTTTCGGTTCCGTCTGCGAGAAAAACGGGTCAACAGAGAGTCTCAGTATTTGGCAGGAAGATCAACAGCAAACAGAGCCGCAGACTTTCTGCTGGATCACTATTTAGCAAGCGGGAGAAAGGCGGGACTCGGCGGTGGAAGAATTTTTGGCTTCAATGCGAAGCTGCACAACAAGCAGCGTCAAGGCGACACGACGACGCGCAAAACAAACCGAGCTCCGGTCACGGCTCTGCACAAATAAAAGCCTGCGCACCAACACGGAGGCGAACGCCAACGTTTAACGCCGCGTTTCACGTGTTAATTAAACAAAGACGTCCGGAGACAATGACGTTTTTAATCCACACACTCCTTTGTGTTTTAGTGTTTTTGTGTTTAAAGAAAACACATTAACCAAACATTTACAGGAAACAAACGCCATTAAAAAAAAAAA
>NW_024629726.1:0-4679 GCF_008729295.1 Plectropomus leopardus
ATTTTAATATTATTTAAGGTCTTATTTTTAGATTAATTAATTCAATGCCTTTTAAGACTGCAGAGTCCACAGGAATTCTGTGTCTGACAAATATTTCAGAAAGGCTTGTAATGTTTAATATCTTAATAAATGCTACATAACTACTTGCAGACATTTCCTATCTGAATCCAGAGCATCTTACTTATTATGGTAACCACTGCTGACTGGCCCAAAGCAATCTGAGCAGATCAAACACTGAGCAATGTGCTTTGCATCGTGTGGAAAAGCCTGACTTTCATTGAAGCAAATAAGTCGTCTTTTAGCCTTAGGAGAGAGAGAGAGAGGGCGAGGGAGAGGGAGAGTAAAAGCATTTTCACGCACGACATACTCACCAACACAGAGGATGTTGAAGCAGAAGCCGTGGTTGACAGACTTGTTGACCAGTTGGTCAGGCATGCTGTCAAAGCCAACATGGCCAGCCAGAGGAACAGCACGAGCACCTTCACCCTAAAAACACACCAAATCAACACAAAACATCAGCTGAAACTTATCAGTCGCTGACTACCTTATATGTCTTGTTATGACACTATGCTTTCAAGACTGTAAACAAGCACAGGCGTCTCTCTCATTTACAGTACATCTCACTGATTGCTTTCTTGTCGAGAAATAACATATATCGCAAAAAAAAACCACTCAAATTACCACACTTTCCACCATCTTTGATAACATTTGTCTTTCAGACTGTCTTCAGGTGCAATGTCGCTCACATCCTGTTTCCTGAGATGTGACTTTGTTCTCACAGACGAGACGGTTACAAACCACAATGTACATATATGGAGAGGTGTCGCAGTTCAAGATCATTCAGAATCAGAAATACTTCCAAAGGGGAAATTGTAGTTTGTTACAGTCGCTCCGATGCCAAACACAGAGAATTATAGAAAGCAGAACTGAGTACCGGCACAAAGTATGTAAAAATACAGAATATAAAATAGAAATACAGTAATAATTTTTTAAAAAAATATCACTAGTATGTGAATATTTAAATATATATAATGTGCTGTGTGTAAAAATATAAAATAAAAATACAGTAATTATAAAGAAACAATTTGCATTAGTAGGTGAATATGGAATTATAAATATGTAGAATGTGCTGAGTGTGTATGTATATATGTCTTATGTTAGAAATATAAAATATATGCGTGTTATACATGAGTAAGAAGGAATCTGCAAAAATATAATTTGCAAAAACAACAAATAACTCTGTCAATATATAATTTAAAAGCTGATTTTTTTTCAGAGCCAGGGAGTCCATTTACTGAAGCAACTGTGCGTTACTGTGGTGTCACTTTAATTTGAACCCTTAAACTCCCTAATTTTGGCCAGTTGCACTTCCCTTCACTCTACTTTTACACTGTTTGTACACAGTCTATCTCTGGACCAGAGACACAAAACACCAAAGTGTAAAAACACTGTTGTTACATGTGTGTGTGTGGGCGTGTGGCTGCTGGTGAGCATCTCCATCTCTGCGAATCTCATTTCTGCAGCCCACGTCTACATTATGAGGTGCAGGAAGGCAAAGAATTTAGATTATATGGCGAAACTAGAGCTCTCAAGCAGCTAAACCTCAGCCAACCAGCCATTATGTGGCTTAACATAACACAGTGGTGCTCTCCAATGTGGCTTTGAGAGGAAAACAGTCCGTTTGAGGGTCAATTTAAAATAACCAGTCAAGCTGATGGTACTGGACACTTGTGGATTATTTGGATAGTTGAAACGGGGTTTAAACAGCTGAGGGAGTATTTGGAAAACTGGGGGGCAATGTGACTGGACAAACAGCCTTTCCTCTTCAGCTGCAAGTGCAACATTCCTGAAACCATTCCTGCTTTTCAAGACGCTCACAGCCAAGTTACACACAGCGGGTTTTCATTCAATGAGCCGCAAAGGGATATCACACTGCATAACCTTGCTATTCTGAGCACTCTTTCTGGGTGTAGTGGCTTCCTTTTTCTCCCCAGACAAAAAAAGGCAAACTTTACACCAGTGGTAAAGAAAGTGTTCAAATCCTTTACTTAAGTTAAAGTACTCACACTAAACTGTAAAAATACTGTGTAACAACTAAAAGTACTACATTGAAAATGTTACCTAAGTAAATTAAGTATTATAAGAAATGTGTACTTAAAGTATTAAAAGTAAATGAACCCAATACTGGAAAAAAATACAATAAATTAAATATATATATGATTTTTTAGGGGGTGGTAAGGGTTGGGGAGAGATATAATGCCAACTCGTTAAATAGTTAAATATTTTCTCAATTTAACTACTCATTTTGTCATGTCATGCTCAAGCTGTTTTCTTGCTTTGTTCTGTGTTATATATGAAAAATGTAATAAATATATTCTTTTAAAAAAATAAAAGTTGCCAATAATTGTTAGTCCATCTGCAAATTGATTAATCGACCAATCATTTCAGCTGTTCTATACACCATTTGGTAGTTTGATCTAACAAAACATATTTTATTAACTCTTATTGTGTTTATTTATCTGGAAAAAATCTTTATTTGGAAAGTAACTAGTTGCTAGTGAAGTAAAAAGCACAATAATTCCCTCTGTAATATAGTGAAGGTGCAAAGTGGCATAAGGAGAACAGACTCAAGTAAAGTGGAAGTGTCTCAAATTTGTACTTATGTGCAGTGCTTGAGTAAATGTATTCAGTTACATTTACACACAGTTGTCAAATCACTGGGCCTGATTGCCTATCGCTGGTTTTGTCCATATTTTCTCTGAATATCAGACAACGCCCGACTGAAAGTTAACGGGACATGAAACAACATAACGGAAATGAGCACCGTAGCCGTGCTGAAATGGGGGCGTTGAGAATGAATGGCCTACCGATGGCTCTATAAAAGGTTATAGGTTTACCGTGAGCTAATACAATCTACTACACTGCATTTATAACATTTCATCCCACAGAGACACATTTCGTTAGTAATGTAATGGTTAATTCTAGCTAGCGGTATCAGCACAGGAAATCTGCAGGCGTTAGCTAGCGATATTGAAAATACTGGAATGAAGATATTTGACAGAAAGCTACGATTTTACTTTATAACAGCCAATTCTTATACATTTAGAAATGCTTGTAAAATGTCTAATATCTAACCGTCGCTTTTTGTCGTTTTGTAAAGCAACGTTACATTGAATTTTGGACGGAATATAACCGTTAACCACGAACAACGGCTGCTAGCCAACCTCAAACCTACCCCGAATTATTACAATGTCTTATGCAACGCTGAAATATAATTACAGAGAGAGGCAAACACATCTCAAGAGGTGTGTGTTAATAGTGAATTAAATAGGCTACTCACCGCTTGCCTTGCTATCTCAGTTGACGCCATGGTGGTAGCTGTTAGCTGGAGGAGGAAACCTCTGCTGCTCTCTCCGGTTAGCAAAGGAGGCTGCGCCGTTCAAGTTACACCGAAAGATGGCCTAGTAGGAATGTACCACTTTTCAACAGGCTATTTTACGACTGTGCGAAAATATAACAGCTCACATTAGGCATTGTTTAATTTAACAAATGTATAAAATCCGCTTACACTCCGGTTTGTGTTTTGAGGAAAATATTCCGGATATATATGATTTAAAAAAATGTGCTCTACCCGGTGCGCTCCCCCATGAGATGTCTGCATGGTGTCGTCCAGTGTGAAGGGAGCAGCAATCAATGAACGTTACAAACGGAGATTTATTTACCAGCAAGTGGCAAAACTACGGGAAACTGAGTATTGAAGCAACATTATTTAGAGTATTTAGTGTTAAAATACTAAGTGCAGTCATGAACACCCCTATTAGATGTTTTAACAGATGAGGAAGTAAGGCTGGTTATGGTGACAGTTGCATCATAGGGGACTGTTCTTTATTTATCAGAGGAGAAAGGTGGCTGGGGTGTGACTTTTCTTGTTTTGCTTAGGATTTTTTTTGGATCCTCCCCAAAGTTACACATATTTACACCTTGAGCCTCCGGAGTGATCGACCCTCCTTCCACAACACTTTTTTTTTTTTTTTTACCTGATCACTAATCCGACATGATGTCCCCAGAGATTATTTGTTTGATTGTGCCAATATACACACAAAAGTCAGAGGTAAAATAAATACAAAATATATGAATTATATTTGTCTGCCCCCTCCCCTAAGCCAAAATTGATTTTAAAAAAAAACAAACAGACAAACGTAAAACATAAGGGACTGTTCATAATTTATGGGAGGGGAGGTGGTTTTGCAAAAACGAGAGGCATGTAAAATATTCTTTTAAGGACTGGAGAGGGACTCAAGTTTTGGGATTTGTTTTTTCGCTCAAGAAAAAGGCATACAACATAATGACTTTTGTATTTATTTTACTGACCGCTTCTTGTTTCCTTTAAAAATTGCCAAAATAACACCATTTATCATAGCAAGAAACTGTCCAAACGTCTCATAGAACAAACACATAAAAAAAAACATAAAACAAAAACAACAACAAAAAAACAATCTAAGCTTTAAATAGTGATATTTCATCAAAATCACATTATTTTAGGTCTAATTGAAAATTTAGCCAAAAATAAACTGTCTGCATTAACTAATCATCATGCATGACAAGAGTGAAAAACCAGTCACTCAGGCACGCTCTAGGAAAACATTTGTAGCTTTGGGGAGGTAAAAATAATTTAAAAA
>NW_024629727.1:0-2693 GCF_008729295.1 Plectropomus leopardus
GCTGAGTTTTACTTTTATTGTTTTCTCCACTCGTCTCCAGGTGACTCTGCTCTTTAACGACACTCGTGTTTTCCCTCCGGTCACGTTGGGCAGCAACGTGCGACTTCACCAGCTGACCTCCTTGACCCCCGGGCGGCTTTATAAGATCGTTGTGTCGACGTTCAGCGGGCCGTACCAGAGACCGCAGTTCATTGAGGGACGGACAGGTGAGACGATCAAGACAACTTAATTTAAAAATCAACATGAAATCCAGTTTTGCTGAAGCCGGACTCTCCTCTTTAGTTCCCAGTGCTGTTGGAAACCTCCACATGGTTCCTCGACCCGGCCTGACGGACTCTGCTGGTGGACTGCTGGTCTCCTGGACACCTGGAGACGGAGACATGGACATGTATGCCGTCTCCTTATCCACCACGGTGAGGTTCATTGTTTCTTCCCGAAGGCCAAAAGCACAATGAACACAAATAAGCACTAAGAGACTCAACTACACTTCCACTTATCCATGGACAATATGGTATTGATAACATCTGTTTCTTCTACTTCTACTACCGTTTTTTCGTAATGTTATTCATTAACTTCTGTACACTTACCCTATTTTTGCTCTATTTTATACATTTATATTATTTCTTTTTTATTATTGTATGTGCATGTGTGTTTTTTTTGCTCATGCACCATCAGCAGTGCTCCTTTTTTCATTGTATGCTGTACAATGACAATAAAGGCATTCTGTTTCTATTTATTATTTTTCACAGCGATAGAATAAAATCAGTATTCATTTAAAGTTTAATACTAAGAAATGAAGGGACTCAAAGCAAAAATCAGTATGTTGTTAGTAATGAGTTCTTACAGTAATCTCCACTGAATAACCTTACACATAATGTAACATAATGCCAAATTTATTTTCTTTAGCTGTCACCAGTGGACAGATATTGTATAAAAAATGAAATAAACTGGGCCTAAAATGGATCTTTGTGGTACACCGCAAGAGCTCAAGGAAGAAAAGAGTGAAAAAACATAAAAGCTGATCGATAAGACACAAAATGTGGATGAGTGATGATACAGTCTGTAGATGTAGAGACACTCGATTGATGAATTGATGACAGGTGAATGCATGATGTGTTAATTTATATTCTGTTATCACTTCCTGTCTCCAGGATGGCGTCATCATTGAGACTCGCCACGTCCATAAACACATCTCCTCCCTCAACTTCCTGGATCTGACCCCAGGTCAAGCCTACACCATCACCATCCAATCACTGAGCGGGAAGCTGACCAATAGCAACACGGCCACAGGAAGAACTGGTACGACACTGATAGATTTAATACATTTAAATTTAACCCTTTGAAACTTGAGCAAACTGGCCTTGTTTCTTTCAAAAACAAGGGAAAAGGCAATGAGTCTTTAACAGAATAATGACCTGAAAATTAGTAAGAAATTAGTACAAAAAATAACATGAAAACTATTTAACAGCCACACAAGAAAGGATTTAAAGGAAGTCGTAGGATAAGTACCTTATACAACTCTATGTTAAAAAAAAAAAAATCTTAAATATACCTTAAACTTTCTGAAACATGGGAAGAAGGCAATTAGCAAAAAGAAGAAATTTCCTAAAAAAAATAGCATAGAAAATAGCATAGAAATTATTAAAAAATTAGTTTTAAAAAAAGAAAAAAAATTAAAATGAGAAACAAAGTGAAAGAAGCAAAAGAAGTGTCGTCCCCTCTCTCCGCCCCTTTCACACTATCACTCTGTCCTTTCCAATAAAAAAATAAAAAAATAAAAAATACAATAATTCTGTTACCTAAATTTAAAATCTGTAATTATGATACTTATAGTTAGCTTTTTTTCCTTAAAATTTAACGCCATCTTTTTAAAATTTTTCAAGTTGCACATTGACTTTTTCTATTTTTTTGAAAGAAATCAAACCAATTTGCTAAAAGTTCAAAGGTTTAAATACTTGTAAAAGGCGTCTGAATACAGCAAAAGAAAAATTATGTTGCTAAAGGTTTCAAAGGGTTCAGAAAACTGCATTAATATGGATGACCATTGATTATTGTGTTCCAGCTCCGGCCAGAGTCACAGCTCTGCAGGCCGACAACGACCACACCACCCACAGTCTGACCGTCAGCTGGGAGAGGCCGGTGGGCGTGTACGACGGCTACAACCTGCAGCTTTTGGACGAGGCCGGCGTCCTTCTGGCCAACCGTTCGGTCTCTGTGGAGAGCCGGAGCGAACGTCTAGAGGGTCTGACATCAGGGAAGTGGTACAGAGTGAAGGTGGCGACGCTCAGCGGTGGCGTCCCGTCGCTTGACGCCACAGCAGAAGGACAAACTCGTAAGTGAAAACATTACACCGCAGCACGAACTTTCCTCTCAAGTGACTTATTTTTCTTACAATGTGCACGAAAACTCCTTAACATCTGAACCAAACTGGGATCAAAGCAATAAACTTTCATTCTTTCCTTTCAAATTTATGTTTAATTTCTTATCTACAAGTGGTTTCGGGATCAGTCTCAATCACGTCCATGTGACTATTGATCACTAACACTTATCTCACAACTCCTGAACTCTTAGCTGAAATTCTACATCCAGAAACAAAAAAACAAAAATGTTTAAGTTCACAACCCTCTTTCCATCTTTTCTTGATTGACTTCAACTCAACACTTCCCTCTCTTGCTCTTACAAACAACAAAAAA
>NW_024629728.1:0-3141 GCF_008729295.1 Plectropomus leopardus
TGTAAAGTTGTTGCAACTAAAAAAAGGAGTCAAATTGTTCTAAGTGATGGCAACTTAAATTTTAAAGTAAATAATATTTTTAAAGTTTGATTTTGAAATGCATTTTGTGAGTGATACGAGTGTGTGTGATATTAAAGCGGGCCCTAAAGCTTAACGTTGGATTTGTTTTGCTTTTTTTTTTTTCCAGAAACAATGAAAATCATCCTGCTTATTAATTATTTGCTTACTTACTTTATTTATTAAACTCAACCAGTTTCCTAATTCTTTTAAGTGCTGTTCAGTTCAGTCAGATAAACTTGATTTAGTTGCCATCGCCGAGAAAAAAACAAGTTAATTTTACTGAAATAAGAAAATAACAAGAATTTTTAAGTAAATCTTAAAAAAGATGTAAAGTAAACGTAACTTATAGGTAAGATTATATTTTTTCAACACTGTAGGTTTTCTAGATTTCCTTAAAGTAAGATCAGTTTTTCAGATTTTACAGAGTAAAGAGTCTTTAATTTTTTTCCTTTCGTTCGTACAGTTTTTCCGTCTTTGTCGAGGTCGAGTCTCAAAAGTTAAGCGTGACCTCCGCTCGTCGCCTGAGCGTCTCAGCAGTGAAACTTGAAGATAATCAGGACGATCCTCTTGTACTCCTTCCTGAAGTTGTGGTTCAGGACGCCGTAGACGACGGCGTTGAGGCAGCTGTTGAAGTACGCCATGAAGTAGCTGGCCGTGAACAGCCACTCCGGTATCGCCCGGCTCAGCCTGGAGTCCAGCGCCACCGCCAGCCCGATCAGGTTCAGCGGCGCCCAACAGACGGCGAAGAGCACAAACACGACGAACATGGTGAGGAAGTTGCGAAGGTCGTGCGGCTTGATCTTTGGCCGCGAGTCCGGTTTGACCCGCCGCCTCACCTGGATGACGAGGATCCAGATGCGGAGGTAACAGTAGCTGACGATGCCGATGGGCAGGATGAAGTGCACCACCACCACCGTGATGGTGTACAGCGAGCTCACCGACTGCGCGAAGGTGCACGAGTACACCCGCGGGTCGTACTGCAGCGACTCCACGAACCAGTTGGGCACGATGGCGAGGATGGTGAGCGCCCAGACGATGACGACGTAGCACATGGTGTTGCTGTTGGAGAAGAGTTTGTCGTACTTAAGGCTGTGGCAGATGTAGCAGTAGCGGTTGATGGCGATGCCCGTGATGTTGAAGATGGAGCCGATGACGCTGAGGCCCATCAGGAAGCCGCTGATCTGACAGTGGATGTAGCCGGCGATCCAGCCGTCGTGGAAGATGGCGGTCAGGACCAGCGGGTAGGGATAGATGGCGACCACCAGGTCAGCAAGAGCCAGGCTCACCACGAAGGCGTTTCCTGCAGACACGAGAGCGGCAGAGCGTCAGGAGGCGGGACAGGTTCATCAGACAGAAGAAGAAACAATGAAATAAATCAATAAATAAAAATAACAATAATAATAATCTGTGTTGCACCTTTTATTCATAAAATGCAGATTAGTTAATTTCTGTCAAAAACTTGAAAAGAAGGCAACTTAAGAGGAAATGAACTCCCCAAAAATAGCATAAAAGAAGTTTTTAAAAAAGAAAGAAAATACAAGAAAATTACCTGAAAATGTTCACACAAAAATACAATTTTAAAAAGCCATGAAGGTTACTTAAAAAATAACAATAAAAAAAAGTAGAAAAATGACCTGAAAACGGGTTGAGTTTTTTTAAAAATAGATCACTTTGTAAATCGAGCGGCGGACAAAATCCATGAGGCCAAACATTCACATCACATTCCTCGCAGCTTCACTTTAACCCTTTGAAACCTGAACAAACAGAGTTGATTTCAGTCAAAAACATGGAAATAAGGCAAAGCTGAAGGCAGCTTAAGAGGAAATGACCCTAAAAACTGAATAAAATGAGTTGGGTTTTTTTTTTTTAAAAAAAAAAAGACAGCACAAAAATCACCTAAAAATTTGCACGCACAAAAAGCAAAAAGCTTTTTAATAATAAAAAAAGAACAAACAAGGAAAGTACTTGAAAATGGTGATTAAGAAATAATAATAATAATCATTTTGTAACATAATTTTAAATACAGACTTATGATCATTATAAATATACTTGAACAAACATTTTCCCCCAGCTTTTTAAAAAATAAATAATTTTCTAAATCCGCTCGTTTCTTGCCCAGTTGCTCTGCGCCTTTTTTTAAATGTGTTTTTTAAAAAGAACTGTGGTGTCGATGCAGGTTTTAAAGGGTTAATAGCACCCGGATCATTACTCTCCAAACCTCATCACTGCTGCTTATTTGCCTCCAGCGTCATTATCGGCTAATGAATACAACTTTACGAAGCCGCCGCACACACACATTCAGTCCAACGACCTGCACTCCACTTCCCAAACACACACCCCGCCAAAATAAAGTTCATAGTGACGAGCTGTTGTTCAGCTCAGTAAACACCGGTTGGTATTCCGGCTGCAGCAGCAGGAGTTTGGAGCTGACTCCCGTTTTTTTCGGCTAAATACTGCATGCTTTGACAATGAGAGGTTCTCTCGGTGCTGCTGAGCTGTAAAGGTCTCCCACGTGGGGAAATGAGGTTTGAGGGCCTGATTTAGGAGTTTAACATTTACCTTTCGCCCCGAGCCGACCGCGCTGCATTTCAATGATATTTTCACAGCGTTTTAGTGTTTAGTGCAAAGCTCCCTTCAGGAAAACTGTCCCGTGTCTGTGCCGCGTTAGTATGACCGGCAGGTTTCGTTCTCACATATATTTACCCTCAAACTTTAATGAAACCACTTCAGTCTTCCTTTCAGGGTTTTGAGTCTCAGTGATGATTTATTGATCCTCTGCTCGCCCAACTTTTCGGTCCAAAATGAAATATTTCAGTCATGAAAAACCTTGAAGAGTCAATGAATAAGTAAAGAAAATCAAAAGTTTTGGAAAAGTCACTGGATTTTTTTTAACTCTACAAAACCTGAGCAAACTTGTTTGAGTTCTTTTAAGAATGAGAACGAAGCAATTTAGAAGAATAAATGAAATTTCAGTTAGTTCGAAAATTAACACAAAACATAAACAGAAAAGGTAATGACCTAAATAAAGTGTTTGAACAGGCGTGTGTGTCAGTGTGTGTGTGTGTGTGTGTGTGTGTGTCA
>NW_024629729.1:0-3573 GCF_008729295.1 Plectropomus leopardus
ATAGCACCTTTAAAAACATAGTTTACAAAGTGCTTTGAGGAACAAAGCAAAGCAAAAGCAAGAAATCCCAGAAGCCAAACAGTTAAACTAATGTTTAACAAGAGATAAGATGCATACTAGAAATAACACAGACAAGTAACACCTCAAAGTTGAACTTCAGTACTCGAGTAAATGTACTTAGTGACATCCCAACTCTGACATTAGCTATTTGAATGTAGTAGGATATTTATATTCCCTTTTATTGAAACATAAAAGGTAATATTTAAGTCCTAGTAGAACCAGTGGAAGTAAGGCTCAGGAGGCTTTGCAGGGCTCCTTCAGCTGCTTTGGGGTCCATGAATAATTTAATATCATTTAATTTAATTAAGAAAAGTTAGGGAATGTATGCGAATAGAAATTATAGATACGAATTCCCTTGGTTATGATTATTATTCTACAGCAAAAATGATCAACCAATCCCATGAGCGGAATGCGTTCCATGTGACTTTTCTTTCATAGGAACCTTCATGCTTCATGATCTCGGTCATACTTGTAAGCATTTCATATCTGAAAGAGGACTGTCAATGTGAACTGAAATATTCTCAGACACACAACTTTTGATTCCAATCATAACTGTGAGGAGTATTTTTATATGGCTGCCTGTCCTTCTGTTGCTGCAGACTTTAGTGAGAATGAGAGGAGGAGGAGGAAGGGTGCAGATGGGGGTGGGGTTAGGATATGATGGAGGATGGGGAGTTAGGCGCCTCTTTCCCTCCCTGTTACCATAGGAACTCCATTTTTAAAAAGTAGTTTTCCATTTTAAAAAAAGGAGATAAAAACATAAGCCGTTTTTGTATCTGTAATAAAAACGTTTCGAACATGATGAAGTCAAATGATGAAGAAATGCAAAGACAAATATATTTCAGCTTTGGTGCGTAAAGAGTGAAAATAAAGCAGGCTGAAATCAATTGTGCCACCCAGCAGTTCATCTACAGACGATAAGATGTGTTAATAAACCCATTAAAATTAAGTTAGAATTATATTTTTCCCCAACATTTACACCTTCTAACATTTCATGTAATCTTATATAATGCAAATATTTACTAATTTCTACCAAGTTGTGTTAAATGGGCCTAATAATGGAGGGGAACGCTGCAGCCTCTGTGACCTCTCTGAAGGCCCTTTGTGGTCATTTCCATAAGCTCGAGCCTGGACCTCGATGGAAACTTTTTTTTTGTTTTCCAATGCAACAATAAATGTAACGTTTCGGACTGTTTTCGCATCGATCGAACGCTCCTTCGATAGATGGCGAAATCTTTGTCCGCTTGTTTGTTTTTAGCAACATTATTTAACAGCTGAACGCGTTTCTAAGTCACCACAAAGGAAAAGTCCAAGTGCACCATGCGTCCACGTTCCAAATAACTCCGGCCTGAAGCAAACATTTTCCTTTATTTCATAAATTGGAATTATATTTATTTAAATGGAACAAAGCTGGAACAAAGCTGGAACAGCGCGCTACGGCTAAAGCAGTAAAAGCTTTTTTTGGATTCTGAAATGCAAAATGCGTAAAATCCAAATATTTTACTGCATATTGATAACAAATGTTGGACATGTTGTCAATAATAATAATAATTATTATACCATTAATTGTTTGGTTGGCGGGTGAAAAGGTTATGAAGTTGTGTTCATATCGAATCCTTGTCTTTTGGGACACACACGGCCCTCACTTTTTTTTTGGAATCCCCCCCCATTGTCAAAAAATATGCTAATGGAATATCAACAAAGAAGACGGAGGAACAATGGCGTTAAACTTGGTTTTACTTCACTTCTGCGCATTTTTAACTTTACTTTCGACTTGTTTTTAATTTTAACTTATTTTTTGTCACAGTTTTCGATAACCGTGCGTCGTCGTGTCCACTTAAAAGTCATTTCAATGCAAAACCCACACCGAATACCATCCAAAACAACTCAAATACTTTCCAATTCGCGTTAAAAGTAGTTTGTTCGAGGTAAAATAGGCTTGTGTATATTGCAGGAATGTTGCTTTTATTTTTTATTAGACTGAAAGTATGAAATAATTAGGATATGATGGCGCAATAACGGGTTTGTCAATTGTTTAAAGTGATATGTCTATTAAAGGGTTGGGGGTCGCACAGCTCGGAGAATGGCACTCTCTTTTTCTAAAGAATCCATCTTCAATTATTTTAAACTTTAAAAATGATGCAATTCGACTTTTTTTTCTCTCTAAAGACCAAAAAATGATATGTTTACTGTAATTTTGACTTTTACGCACGTTGGAATTACGCATTAAATCGGCCCTTTTTATATATTTTTCATTTTCTTTATTCACGTAACGAAAAGTAGAATTATTTTTGCACCAACCTGATGACGGGCGGTCTGAGTAGCGGGTACAATAAACCCACGCCGGCCACAGCATCGGCTTGGCTGCAGGGGCCGCGCTGGCCTGGGGGCTCCGGCAGCGCTCCCCGCCGCCCCCCCGGCCCTTTCCGGCCACCTCCCCGGCTCTCAGCTCCGCTCCCCGGGCCTCCGGATGCTGCTCGTCGGATGCTCCCGTGTCCCTTTCCTCGTCCTCCTCCTCTCCATCCTCCCGGCCTCCTGCTCCACCCTGCTGCGGATTGCCAGTTTTGGAGGACTTTCTCCCTGTCAGTTCCTCTCTCCGGATTATCACTCCCAGACTGTCTCCCACCAAACTCCCGTTTTTCCTCTTTCGGCCGAAGTCTGGTCTCAAAATGTTATCGATGTAGAAGTTGGTGATCCGGTGGGACTGTTGGTTGCCCGGTGGCTGCAGGAGAGGCAGGATGGCCCGGTTGGACTCCTCGCCGGAGTCCTCTGGGCGCTCTGCGTCTCGGCGAGCATTTTCTTCCATAATGATGAAGCCTGATCACACTCAGCACCTCTGTCTCTGCGCCCTAAAAAATAAATAATCCCAATTTGTCCTCTTCGATTTATGATCAATTAATGACTATATTTTGGACTCAAAAAAGAAAAACGGCGATGACTAATTCCTGTTTTGATCTTATAGTTTATTGTTTCTGCTGTGAAAACGCGCCTCTTGTGAATTTGACAAAGAAAAATCATGCTTCAGTTTCTGGTAAAAGCCTCCTCCTCATGGCTGGACTTGGTGCCTAATTTAATTTTATTTAAAAAATGTCAAAAATAGTTAGAAACGAAAGGCTATTTTTTTTTTTCCGGCTCCCTGCACACAATTATTGTTGCTTCCAGCAGAACTAAAGTGCCCTGATAAAGACGCGGCTCAAATACTTTCACTACGGATTTTGGTTCTCATTTATGATTGGCTGTGAGACCCCGTGATGACGTTGTACTACGGCTCTCTCAGACACGTGCCTCGGACCAATGGAGGCAGAGAGTTGGTGTCATGTGAGGTTCCCGGAATTCCCTGGAGACGCACATTAATCCAATCCACCAAGCCAGTGTATGGTGCGTTCAGGGGACAGCGGACATTTATCATTGGTCTAAACATTTAAATGTGCTTGGGTCTTGATATGTTGTTGTTTTCATTGTTTCATCTGTAAGGTAACCTTGAGTGTCCTGAAAGGCGCAAATAAATACATA
>NW_024629730.1:0-1922 GCF_008729295.1 Plectropomus leopardus
TAAAAACAGAGATTACCAAGTGCTTTGACAAACCACATTCTAATCAGGTAATCCTTATGGTCCATGTGAATGTTTGTGCCAAATTTAAGGAAATTCCCTTAAGGCCCTTTTGAGATAGATGTTTAAGAGAATGAGACAGTCACAAAGTCACCTTGACCACTGACCAAAAAATCCTAATCAGTACATTGTTCAGTCCAAGTGGACGTTTGTGCCAAATTTGAAGAAATCCCCTCAAGGTAATCCTGTGATATTATGTTCACAAGAATGGGAAAAACAAGATCACAGACCTTTGATCACCAAATTTTTATCAGTTCATTCTTAAATCCAAATAGACATTTGTGCCAAAGTTGAATAAATTCCCTCAAGGCCTTCTTGAGATATCGCACCCACATTAACAGACTGTACAGACATCCCAAAACCATAATAAATGCAACCTAAAAAAAAGGTTTTACTTTTTGTGCAGTCCTGCAATAGTACCTGTATACTGTAATACCTGTACAGTGTGTGGCTCAACAGAAAACAGCACCTACACAACACTTCATGAATATTTCATGCCCTTGTATTCACCCTGGCATTTGAGCATTATCATAAAGCAGTATCATCAATTTCTCCATCAACCCTGACTTTTGGATAAACAGGGAAGAATGCAAAGGTAATGAGGCACTTTGGGACAATCCCTGAAAGGAGATGGAAATGTTAGGCTGTGTATTCAACAGTTAATTGTCAAGGTGAAGGCAGTCATCCAAACAGAATGAATGACAGATGATTGGAAAGTTGCCGTGTGTGTCTTTGGGGAGGGTATCGGAGACTTCACAGACAATTAAAGTTGTGAAATAGATAAAATTAGATTCATTCAGAGTTTGAGCATCTTCTGTAAAATGTGTTTGTGCTGCACCACCGCGTCAGACTCAAGGACTGACTATCCTCTTTTACTTTTTGTACATTGTTTTAAGAAAAACTATGACAAGTGACAGAAACTGAATCTGTGTGCAGAAAACATACTTTTTACGCAAACGTCAGAATTTAATGGTTTACTGCTCGGACTGGATAATATATGAATATTATATCAATAATGTGATACTCGAGCAGATAGTGTCTTGAATTATGGATGTCGTATTAAAATACAACCTACAATATTGTCATTGTATCATATTGAGGTATGTGGACAAAGATATTATGATATTTTATTTTCTCCACTTCAACCATCTCTATTTGCTGAATTTCAGTTGTAAAAAATAAGTCCAGACTTCTAAATTTCAACATTTTTCTTCATAACAAGTAGAACATTTTCATTTTTCTCAAGTGTTGCCTTAACCAGCTTTGCATTTCATCTTACTTTTCACTCTATAAGGTTCTATCTGATACTTTTTTTCAAAATTGAGTTATTCATGTTTTTTTTTATTCTGAAACTACTTATTAACATTATGTGAGGTGTTCTGTCGCTACCCTTCAAAGTACCAAGTTTGGTCCCCAGACCTTTTTACTACAGAAGGCAAAACAAATACACTGCATCTATAAAGCCCTGGAGCCACGAGAAACTGTTTAAATTTATGTGCTCATTTATGTAAACAACACTTCTCCAACCGGAAATTATACGTTGCAGGATTTGGGGATGTCTGTGCATAATTTAAGACCACTTTTTAAAAAATATATATATATTCAGTCATCCAAGTATTTCATTTGTTCAGCTGCAGCATCGGCAGAAACAAAACACCAACATAAACACACATACTTAAGTCGTCTCTCTGAGCTTCTTTTGTCCATAAAGTGATCCCTCCTTTCTTTCTTTTTTTAATGAAAAAAAACAACAAAATTTACATATTTAAAACATGTTGCAGAATTATTATAATTTTAAGCATTTTGCCAAGGTCACTTCAATTTTTTTAAAAATTATTTTTCATTTTTAAATACTTTTTTTTAAA
>NW_024629731.1:0-3198 GCF_008729295.1 Plectropomus leopardus
GAGAAGTCGTGTAACTGCTGCCTGGTTGCAGAACATTATGAAATAAAGGGAGAAAAAGACAAAATGTTTCCTTCTTTCAGCCGACGAAGGGCGTTCAAAAAGAGCCATCTGTACACAAACAACACAATGCTGCTCTCTTACACAACGCAGGCGACCCGGTTCAGCGCTGGTGAAGTTTCACTGAGCAGCATTTTTTTCTCTCTTGTTATGAGCAGAAAAATGTTGTTTTCTCATGACTGAAAATGCAGAATGTTTAGGGAATGTTTTAGGCAGTTAAAAAAAATGTGTAAAAGTTAAAAAGATCTCAATACTGAGAATGAACAGTTTAAACACATCTGTGGGGGGACAAAAAATTAACTCAACTCAAATGCAGATTTACTGTATTTTGCTTTTTGGGTTAGGGTTATTTGTTCTGAGAGTCTTTTTGCAGTGTAAAAAAAAAGTGTGAGAACAATGAAGGATCTGAAGTACAGTAGAGTACCTCACAATCGTACTTACGTATTCTGTAAATCAGTAAATGTACTGTACTGCCTGTGTGTGGCCTTCAGCTCTGAATGGCACATTGATGAGGACTTGTTCTGCGTTGACGTACCCGTCTCTGAGAGGACTTGTGCACGTCCTCCAGCTCCTCTTCTTTATCCTCCAGCTCCTTCTGATGCATCTGCTTCATCCTCTCCATCTCCATCTCAAAGCGCATGTGGATCTGTGTGAGAGCAGAGAGGTGAGCTGAGAGCGGCGGCGGCGAGTGAAAACATCTGAGCGCGTCTGCTGCTGAGGCACCTGTTGCTGCTGCTGTATTTTGGCGGTGAGCGTGGCGACTTCCTGCGCTCTCTCGCTGGCCTGACTCTCCAGGAGGCGAAGCTGTTTCTTGAGGTCGGGCAGCGAATCGGAGGCGAGATCGACGGGCAGGCTGAGGTCACGGATCTGAGCGCACAGCTCGTCCTTCTGCTTCTGCAGACGGCCCACCTCTGCCTGGCTCTCCTGCACACACACACCCACACACACACACGTATCAGTGCAGATATCAAAACATTCGGTTGGAGACTCAGCGTTTGTCCTCGGGTTACTGCGGCGTGTCTGGAGCCGGCGAGGGTTAAACGGCCCGATCTGACTCGAGGAGAGTTTGGCAGGTTTGGCCACGTGGGAGACGAAACTGAAACACACCAACACGTGGAAGCACAAACACGGAAACAAAGAATCTTAAGTCTTAAAATATTTTACTGTGTGTCTTTTGTGACTTTAATTGCACCAGAGAGCTACTTTTCTAATAATCAGAATTATGCGTTTCAAATGATGTTTTCCAGAATTATTATAATTTTTAAGCAGTTTTTTAGGTCATGTCCCCCTTTTTTTTTTTTTTTAACCCCCCCCTTTTCAAAACTAATTTTCCAGCAATTAGTTTTTTCTTTTTACTAATTTATCACTAAAATATGGATCACTTCTTTAACGTTGCTCATTGCCTTCTTCCCATGTTTTTAAAATACATCAATGGGTCCTGAGGCAAATTTGTAGAGTATAAATGCATGTCAGTAGCAAGTTTTAGGCAAATCTATCTGACAGCGTAAAGTTATGAGTTACTTATAAGTTGACCTTTCATGATAGCGCCCCCGTCAGGCTGACTGGACTCTTTGGGGTTTTTATGCAGAGTTCCTGCAGCGACAGATGACATCATTCTGTATTTCAGTCGAGAAACCGTGACGTAAACCTTTTAAAAGGCCATTAATATTTATAGTCCGTCGTGTCAAATGTGCTGTTGACTCCACACGTCTGTGACTCATCAATCCACCACACAATCTGCGTCTTGTTAACCGGTGTGACGCAGCGCCATGAATCACATGTGACATCTGTAATTTCCTCAATAGATGATGTGCTCTTTACAGGTTAACGTGATGAATGGCGCCCTTTGACATTTTACCTTAAAGTGCACTATTTCTTCATCAGCGTCTCTCTGGTATGCAAACTGTTTGCTGATGTTATTGTGTCCTCTGACGCAGAGAGCGGAGATCACATTCAAACACGCTAATGACTCATTAGGTCAAAACAGCAGCGTGAGGTACTAACAACGGGCCCCGGTGCGTGATATTATGATATTATGACGGGCTCTACTGACAGATTTTGCACCCAAAATAGCTACAGTTTATTGTAACCAAGTGGGATTTAAGGCTTTTAAAGACTTTTTTTTTTAAAGACACTCAGAATTAAATTTAAGACCAATTTTACAGCAGCTAAAACTGAAGGAAAAAAAAAACATGAACCGACATCTGTTACTTAAGATAAGGGAGACTGGCGCCAAAATGTTTATTGTAATAAAACATGACTTTTTGGTGGCGTTAATGCGAGAGGCTTTCTTGATTATTTTGAGATTTTTCAATGAAAAAAAAATGAAAGAAAAAAATCTTACTTCTGTGTCTTATCATTTTAAGACTTTTGAAAGATCTATTTAAGACATTTTAATACATCTTAAGGACTTATTTTCAGATTAATGGAGGCAATGCCTGAGACTTTTTAAGGATCAGTGGGAACCCTGACTGTATCATCACATGATCAAATAAAGGTCGACACTGGACAACACTATCACACACACTACCCAACAATCATTACTGCATATATACACATGACAAGAAAATTAAGAAAACTAGAAAATATTTATATTTTTGATAGTTTATGTAGAATAAACATTTTACAAAACAAAGAAAAAAACAAAAAACACGGCACAGGTGGAGTTTGCCTTTTTGATGACATTTTTAGGTTCTTCTTTGGTGAATTTTTGAAAGTCACGATCATCCCCTTCTCATTCAAAACATTGTTGGCCCCCCAACCTCATGGGCCCCAGAACAACTGCGCTGCCTGCAGTGTCGATATTTACGCCCCTGAGTCGATATGTCGTTAATACGAACACACTGCAGGACTGAACAGCGTGATGTACATTCAGTTTTACACACACGACTCGTCAAACCAAACTCTTTCTCCTCGTGGTTTTGTACAAACGAACACACGGCGCTCAGATGAAAACAAACCCACCTGAAGGCTGCGGCGCAGACTGTAGACCTCAGACCCCAGAGCTGCGTTCTCCTGACAGGCTTTGTCCTTCTGCTCTCTCTCGTTTTCAGCTTCCTCCAGAGCCTGAGTCAACTCACTGTCAAACCTGAAGACACACACACACACACACACACACACACACACACACACACACACACA
>NW_024629732.1:0-3021 GCF_008729295.1 Plectropomus leopardus
CTTTCTCCTTGTAACAGAGTATTTTCACAGGGTGGTGTGAGTACTTTTACTTCAGTAAAGGATCGGAATACTTCCTCCACCACTGCTGCTGACAGTATCTTTACAATATTTGGGGTCTTGCTAATCTCCCAGAATCCCCTCACCTCAAGCCCTTGTGCCCTCGTGTCCTCGTGACCTTGTGACCTTGTGACCTTGTGACCTTGTGCCCTGCAGCGGGGAAGCTGGTTCCCAAAGAGGAGGCCAAGGGGATCCACTGGATGACGTGGACAGGCGTCATCGGGCCAGAGGTGAACGCCATCTGGCCCAAATACTCCAACGTCACCAACGTGAACTCGGTGGACGCCAACTACAGCAGCGCCGTGCTGGTGACGGGAGACGACCTCGGCCTCGTCAAACTCTTCAGGTTCCCCTGCCTCAAGAAAGGTCGGTCAGGAGCTGAGAGGGAGTCCCTCTCAGTTTTACAGGTTCTCGCTGTGAGAAACGATGTCACTTTGAGGTTTTTCAATTTGGCAGGAAAGCAGGTTTGGAAGGCATGTTTACTTTGAAAATCACCAAAATTAAAAGAAAATTTTAAAGAGTTAAAAAAAAAAATGTATGAGGAAAAAAAACAAACCAAAAAGTTTTAAACTCAAAAAATTTGAAAGGAACAAAAATGCTCTGAAAGTAAAAAAAAAACAACCCAAAAAACTTTGAAGGAAAAAAAAGTTAAGCTTTATGCATTTTTTCTTCTGTTTTGTTTGTTTAGAATTTTTGGGCGTTTTTTAAAGGAAACATGCTTTTCAAACCCAAAGGCAAAAAAAGATGAAAGAAAAAACGTTTCACCAAATGTTCTCTTTAAAAAATGCCCAATTTTTTTAAAAGAAAAATAAATTGCCATAACTAAAAAAACACGGGATGTTCAGGATGGTCCCACCGGGCTGTCAGATTCTAGACTCAGAGAGGAACCTGGATCCGACTCCCTGGACCAGTATGGCAGTAACTATCAGCCCAGTCCTGATTCTTTGAGTTTTACTGGTCTTTGATGTTAAATTCTGAACTGGTTGGTTATCCCGCCGCCGTAACTCCCTTCAGTCATTTCTGACACGCGGCGTCATGACCTCCTCCGTTTAAACTCCGTCTTCTTCCTCCAACAGGAGCCAAATTTAAGAAGTACATCGGCCATTCGGCCCACGTCACCAACGTCCGCTGGTCCAACGACCTGCAGTGGGTCATCAGCACCGGCGGCGCCGACCACGCCGTCTTCCAGTGGAGGTTCCTGCCCGAAGGCGTCATGAACGGCGTCCTGGAGCCGCTCCTCCAAGGTAATGCCGACGTTCACGGCCGCAGCTTTTTATCAGAAAATAATGACGTCCGGCCATGGACTGACTTGATGAACCCACGAAGCCCCTAAAATCTAAACACCTCAACCTTAACCTCTGTAAACACCGAACTACAATTTGTTATCCCGGAATCACAATTGTTATCCCAGAACAAGATAAGAAAACAACAAGATTGGTGAATTTTAATGAAGTATTTCTTATTCCTAAAACACCAGTCTGTGAATAGTATCTATTTGTTATTACATTTATAAAACCTTAGCACCATTTGTTATCCCTATTTCATGTTAAACTTCTTTATCCCTAAACACACACATTAGATCATCACTAGCTCACCATTTGTTATCCTTTGCTATTGGTTATCCCTAAAGAGCGGGCTGCGGCTTCTCTTTTGATGATTTTTCTAGTTTATATTTTATTAACCCCTTATTTTCCTGGTCGGTGTGTTCAGAGGGTTACGCCGACTCAAACAGCGGCGAGTCGGACTCGGACGTGTCGGACGTCCCGGAGCTCGACTCGGACATCGAACAGGAAGCTCAGACCAGCTACGAGCGTCAGGTGACCAGAAAACACACCTGTGGCATGCTGTGAATCACCTGTCTGTCTGACTCACCTGTCTGTCTGTCTGTCTGTCTCTCCGTCCATCCGTCCGTCTCACCTGTCTCTCTTTCTGTCTGACTCACCTGTCTCTCTGTCTGTCTCACCTGTCTGTCTCTCTCTGCAGGTGTATAAGGAGGACCTGCCTCAGCTGAGGAAGAAGCTGATTGGTTCCCTGAAGCGTCAGAAAGCTCCGGAGGAGGGGCTTCGTCTGCAGTTTGTTCACGGGTAAAATACCTCAACGAAGATTTTTTTTTATTTTGGTACAAACGTCCACCTGGACTCAAGGATTAGTTACGATAAGCAACGATTAGACACGTTTTTGTGAAGACATTGTTTCAAGAAGGTCTAAAGGGAGTTTACCTCATTTTGGAAAAAACCTGAGCTTGAACTCAAACTGCAAGGAGGTAATTCTAGTCCTGTATGAGGTGGCCTTTATTTTCGTGGTTTCCTGTCACCTGCGCAGGTATCGGGGCTTCGACTGTCGGAACAACCTGTTCTACAGTCAGACGGGGGAGGTGGTGTACCACGTGGCCGCCGTCATCGTCGTCTACAACCGTCTGCAGCACAGTCAGAGATTCTACCTCGGCCACGACGACGACATCCTCAGCCTCGCCGTCCACCCGCTCAAAGACTACGTGGCCTCCGCGCAGGTACGCCCCGGCCAATCAGACGGCAGCGAGCGTGGTCAGCCTGACTGTGAGTGTTTCTGATTGGCTGTCTGTGTGTTCAGGTGGGCAGAGACCCGGCCGTCCACGTCTGGGACATTCAGACTCTGAAGTGTCTGTCCCTGCTGAAGGGACACCACAGCAGAGGGGTGTGTGCTCTGGAGTTCACAGGTACACTCACTGCACCATTTGGTATCCCTCACCACACTTTTCATCATTTAGTATCCTGCACTGCCTCATCCATGAATCATCGTCCTTGCAGTACCACCTGTAAGCTTTAAACCATCACCTCTAATATTGGATTTTTCAAGTTTGAAAACACCATTTGTTATCCCTAAATCTCCATGTGTAATACCTAATCCACTTTCTGCAAACAATGAATCACTTTGTAATCCCCGAAGTACTGACTGTAATTTGAAATCTGTCATTTGCAACTTTTA
>NW_024629733.1:0-4079 GCF_008729295.1 Plectropomus leopardus
CACCACCAGCTCTTCCTCTCCTCTTCTTTCTTCCTCTCCTCACTTTAAAGCACTGAATCTAATTGGAATAGAATCGGTACATGAGCTGTAATTGGCATGTTTTAGAAATGCCTTTCTTGTCTATCTGGCATGTTTCCTCTCCAAACGCCAATGTTCACAACTTTTCTTTTTTTTCATTCATTCTTGTTTTTCATCTGTTATTCCGCCCTTTCAAAGTCATTCTTTGATGCATAAAAGAAACTGTGAGATATGTATTTTTTTCAATCATTCCCTTTGTTGCTACCACAATGGTCTTTCTCCAAAATACTGCAGGGCAAAGAAGGTCAGTCCTCATGTTTCTTTAATTCAAAGTCATAACTCCTCACTTTACACACAATATGTGTCTAATGTGGATTTTTTTTCCCCCAAATGGTGGTTTTGACGATGGCATTAGTCCTGATTAGTCCCAGCACTCCTCATTATTTTGTTAACAAAATTGAAGTAGTCAACATTATGGCAAATCCATGCTGGCATGAGACACAAGGTGTAACCCATTTGCAACATAAAATGAAAATGTGCACACGTTTGTCAGTGATGTATACTATGCACATAAAAGCATTAAAGGAGCTGTGTGTAGGATTTAGTGGCATTTAGCAGTAGCTCTTTATACACAGAGATTGTGCCATAGTAATGGTAAAAGTCCCTTCTTTATGCCTCTTTTGCATTTTTGCACAGAACCAAACAGCTGCATCATCCCGCTCCACTGTGTACGTTATACACTGCACCCCAGCGTCCTGCAATGAGGCGTGACAGGTGTGACATGTGACAGTGTTGGCCTCTTGTGTAACATATATGCGTTGGCAGCACTTTCTTATCAATAGCAAAGGCATAACATGTCAATCGCAATCATTTACCTCCTCTGTTATATGGCGGCTGATCGTGTCCTCAACTCGGAGGGTAAGGAGCTCATTATTTTCAGACATTTACGGCCAGTCTTCTTCTTTGAATTAGACGCTAATTGCTAACAGCTGCTCTTTAAACCTCCCGCGGTGTGGTCACCAGCATAAGACATAATCAAAATGTCACACCTCCTTATAGTTACGTCTTTCTGGCTTTTACACAGACCTAATTTCTGCACTGTCACTGCGTCTATTCCTGACTCAGAGGCGAGAAAACTCTGCCGTTCTTAATGTGATCGTAGCAAATCAGCGTGATATTCCCACCTTGAACAGGCAGTGTAAAAGACGCTAGAGAGGACTGCAGATGTCAGCCCGCTTAAACTTTTCTCATGTGCCAAGCTTAAACTAGGATTCCTTCAGGAGGATCTTAACCAGGAGCCGAAGTATCCGCAGAGGTCCCTTCCTTTCCAAAACAAATAGACAAGCTGCTCAAAACCGGCAAATAGAATTCAGCATTTTTTTCTTGACGTTTGGCTCATCGTGGAGGGGCTGCTAAGTTTCATGGCTGACACGAAAACGTCAAACCAAACACTGGCTCTCTGGAGCCAGTGTTTAGTTTGTGTGTTTCCGGCAACTGCTGAAATCTGGGGGTGTAACATGGCAGAATCTGTGGATGAGGACCTTATATGTAGATATAAACTGCTATTTTCAGGTAATTATACACTAAAGAAAACATACTTATTTTATTCTATTTCTGTCAATTCAGAAGTTGAAATCCTACACACTTGACCTTTAAACTGCACACAATATAATACAAAAGCAGCTTGGGGCTGGAAAGCATTTCCTGGAACAATTTGGTCTACTGAAGGTTAAAAAAGAGTGTTATATTTCTTCTGTATCATGTTCAGGCACATATGTCCATGTTGTTTCAGTTTTCTAAAATGTAAGAGGAAATTGTTCTTGACTCATGTCATGAATGCAGCAGGAAGAGAAATGTAACATTCTGTACTACTTTATTTAAAAGTATCCAAGAGATAATACTGAGCATTATCATTTATTTATTGTGATATTTTATTCATTTTCATATATGTTAGCAAGAATAAGGGGCTCACGTACAATAAGACGAATGCATTAGTCCTCATGCTCTACTTTAGTAAACTGCACCTTGCATCCATTTAAAGCAGCTTCAGTATCACTTCATCCTCTTTATGGTCCAATGTGGACATGAAGCATCAATTTTTCAATACAATCTTTAGTGGAATGATAAATTCCGGTCATGTCCAATTTATTTCATGAATTGGAATTAAAATGGGAATTGACAGCAGCACGTTTATTATTGTCTGCATGTTATTTTTTCCGTCTTCCTAAAGACCGCAACCCCAATAGCAAATATATATGTGACAGGGGAGAGGACACGGAGAGGGAGAGAATGTGGTCATTAACCAAAGGCAGAGAGGGAGACTCCTTCTCCTGCATTCAAATGACGCTTAATCCAACACTATCAACACTCCTCTCGTCCCTCCTACTCCTTCCCCCCTACTCCTCATCCCTCTCTTTCTCTGCCTTTTCTATGCCATTCCACTGAGGAGGCTACTATGCAGTGTGTTCCCTCATCTGTCTCCCTCATCCTTCCTCTCTATCCCTATTTATCTCATTCCACTCTTCCTTCTATAGGCTCCTTTCCCCTATTTCACCAAGGACGTGGATATATCTCCTACCCGGCCCCATCCCTCTCCCCCCACTCTCTCGGTAAGTCTCTTTTCCTCTATCTCTCAGTCTTTCTCTCTCATCTTTCTTTGAGATAACTGTGTGCAAGCTCTTTCATCTTTCTCCTCCCTGAAGAGAAGACTGCCCAGCAGACACAGAGAAGCAGAGTCAGCATTTCAGTCCTCTATGATGTCACGGACCCCCCCCCCCCAACCCCCCCCCCCCCACCTCCAAAGTCCTCACACACACACACACATACACACACAATAAATCCTCTACAACTGACAAAATAAGAAAAGCAGATGCAACAAACAACTCTGTTTGTCCTTTATGGTAATAAGGCATGAGGGAGCACTCACCAAACTGTGCCTTACAAGAGGTGAGGAATAGCAGCAAGCTGCATCTCCACTGGAAAACACTGGCGCACTGCTGCGCTCACGAGACAGAGAGACGGAGAGACAGAGCACAAAACCACTCTGGAGTTGGAGCAGAAAGTCTGACCTCTTGTCTCTGTATGATACATTGGAACGGGAGGCTTTCCATGTTAACGACAGGTTGGGAGAGCAAGAGAGAGGGGAGGATCGACACAGGTAAAGTGATCCAGAGTGTGAGAGTAAAGACAGACGGTGAGGGACGGCACACGTGAGAAACAGAAAGGGAGAGAGTAAGAGAGGAGAAGATAGTTACAGTGAGGGGAGGGAGAGGGAGGGATACGGGAGGAGGGGAGGTTGAATGTGTTAATACACAGGAACACTGCATCAAACCAATGCACTGCTCTGAGGCTGGCTGAGCAGCTGAGAGGAGTGCGTCAGCAGTACATTCACGTTCCCACTGAAGGACAAAGGGAGGGGGCAGAGCGAGCATCTTAGCTGCCTGCAACACCGACACGGAGGGGGGGAATCGAGAAAAGAGAGAGATTGGAGAATAAACAAGAAGAGGAGATGTGGATTAGAATGCTGCTCCTGCTGCTTCTGTGACGGTGGGCTGCCTGTTTGAGTGCTCGCGTGCCTCCTCCTCTCCATCTCTCTCTCTCACACACTCTCTCCTTCGCGCACTCTATCTTTCACTTGCTCTTGATCTGTCACTGGTTCTCTCTCCTTCTCTCTCTTTCTGTCTCTCTTTCCCTCTCTCTCTCCCTCTCTGTTCTACTCTGGCTACTGCAGTAGTCCACCAGCCAGCCGCAAGTCTGACAGCCACACACATGGCTAACTGCCACAACTTACTACCTCAGCCCTGGAGAAAAACTAACAAATAAGCAAGCAGAGGAACACTGCAGGAGACAGCCCAGGGGACAGACAGCGAGTGGAGAAAAGAATCCTCAATACCTGTCTCTGTTTTTGGATACAGATACGAAGCTCTTTTCCACACATCCTCCCAGCGTCATCCTCTCTCTTTTCTCTCATTGCAGAAGAGGACAAGAGTGCTCTCTCTCTCTTCCGACAGCCTTTTGCGAAGCTCCAACAGTGCAGCGCATCCCCTTCTCCACCCCCCACC
>NW_024629734.1:0-2613 GCF_008729295.1 Plectropomus leopardus
ATTTATATATATATACTATATATTTTTTTGCAGATTTGTTAAAATTGCACATAATCTGTAGACTAACTAGTGCGGGTGAAAGTAAATCATATTTGTTTTTGTTTTGTTTAAAAAACAAACAAACTGGTGCTTGATTTAAATAATCACATTGCAAATATTAGCAGCATCAGTGGTTCCCAAACTGTTTGTCACAGGATCATAGATGTATAAAGAGAACTGGATACAGCGTTCATTTTTCTGAAAGTTGCTCTGTGGCGCATGAAGCCAAAAAAGTCTGATGTCACGGGTATAAAATAATCTGGATTTTCTGAATCGAGGAGCCAATAGAGAAAGTACACTAAAGCGTTTGCTGCTAACTTCCGGTTCAGCGCTCTGCTAACTTCAACAGGGAAGTGATTTAATTGTGCTACTTTTCAAGACTTTTATAGACTATAGATGAAATGCCAAAAGTGAAACGAGTAATTTTACAGGGATTTAACAAAAATATTATCCCCTTTTTTACAGACGTCTCTTTCACAATATAAGGCAACATTTACACGGCAACAGTTCTTCATGAAAACGCTAAACGCTTTGCTGCAGTTTGGCCCTAAATTGCTAAAACATGGAAAGACTAATTTTATGATTGTTTTTCTGATGATGCAATGTTAAATGTACTTATATATGTGTGTATATTTATATATATAATTTACCAAATTCCTCTCACATTAATGTAACCAAAGTAAATATTTCACAAAAATTGTCCCTAAATATATTGATGTTTTTGTTATATTGGTCTTAAATTTCATTCCGAGTGGCATTAAAAAAGTCTTATATTATAATATCACTCGTGTAGTTTTTTGCTCTCCAGTCTTTTTAAACAAAGTCTTTAAACAAAGACTCATTCTCAGTTTGGGAACCACCGAATTGTGAATCAGGGGAAGATAAAACCGGGTCCACAAAGGTGACAGTAAGTGCTTTAAAAAGGTCGATTACACACATCGAAGAACGGGGATCATTAGCGATGGCTTCAGCATGCAACTCAAGAAAAAACGAAGAAGCCCAAAGTCAGCGAGTTTAAAGTCAAATTGATTTCTGATAACAAAGAGCACTGCTGGAGTTTTACTAAGATCAAAGCTTTGACAGACCTCCTCCTGCTGTCCGTTTGCTCCCTGCAGCAGATTCGGACACAGTTTTGAACCTCCGGGAGTGATTTTGGGTGGATTCAGCTCAAAGGCGATGGCACAGAGACAGCAGCTGGTAATCACTTTTTATAGATAGTGCAGGCGGGGTTTGTTTGGCTCGCCTCTCGCTGAAACACTAACATCAGAAAACAGGCTAAAAACCGATTTAAACCTCAGGTGGATGCCTCCTGGCTTTTTTAAGGTGTGAGAGGCTCCTCATGATAAGAGGGGGAGAACAACTGTGCACAACACAGGTCAAAAAGGCACGACACTGGACACGGACGAAGGGGAAACAACACCCAAGGTGCTTTGCAAAAGGCCCAGAGAAACAAGGGAGGATAAAAGTGCTCCTCGATGAGACGTTTGGGCGTTTTCAGCAGCACGCGGTCTGCTCACGACTCAGCAGAAAGAAAACTGCACAACACACACGCGAGAGGAGGAACGAAACAACAACAAAGAAGAAGAAGTCACATCAAAGTTTGAGCTCCGAGGCCTGACTGAGCGTCACGGACGACAGCGAGAACGCACAGATCTTTTCGTTTTTCCTCGCATTCTTTTTGTTCATGCTTGATATAACGAAACTGCATCAAATATGTTTTATACAAAAAAGGGTGCATCAAAGTGAGCGGAGATTAAAGATCAGGCGCTCCTTTTGAGCGTTTACGGGACGGTGATTTAAAATGTGAGTTCAGTCTGCACGATGGGCAACAACGAGAAGTTTCAACCCTCCGTCTGATATGTGTGAACGGCTCAAACTTTGCATTAAGTTGCTGATATGACGTTTGCACCACTAACAGCAACATATTCACACGTTTGCGGCGTGTTTTTGTCGGGTGGAGAGCTGAAATGATTAATCGATTAGCTGATCATCAGAAAACTGCCTGCACATTTTTGTCATTTTAACCAGCAAAATATCACAAATATCGCCGATTTGCTGTTTTTCTGCTTTATACAACTGCAGGCTGAATATTTTGGGGTTTCTGACTGTCGACTGAAGTAAAGAAGCGATCTAGGAACTCACATTCTGACAAAAAAAATCATTATTTATGAAAACAATCATTTGTTGCAGCCCTACAGTTTGGTGACTTCTGGGGCTAAAACTAATGCTAATTTTACTCATCCTCAAAAATAATAATAACAATAATAATTTTTTTTAACAAATAAATATTTTTTTTTTGGAAAAAAAATGGTGAAAAGTTTACATTTTCCCAGAGCCAAAGAAAACATATATAATATCTGAAACCTAAAAATATTAAATTCTTTCAATGATATAAAACAGAAAAAAGATTGTTGCAGTTGTCGATTAATTTTCCGTCAACCAACTAATCAGTTAACTGACTTCAGCTCATGTTATTTGCACCCTTACGGTTTTGGAAAAAAGCACACCTAAAGTCGAAGCTAATTCAGTTTTACTCGCACAAGTGTGCAAATAAATTAATAATTTGAAAAAAAA
>NW_024629735.1:0-917 GCF_008729295.1 Plectropomus leopardus
GTCCAAAAAATGACCAAAAATGCAAGACTATAGTAAGGCCAAAAATGTCAAGATTTGACATATCTCAAAAACTTCTGTAAACAGTTGCAAATGTGTAAGAAGATCCTGCAAGGACACGCCATTGCAAAGAAAGTTGCGAAAAGGGCCAAAAACATCAGAATTTGGCATGTCCAAAAAATGACCAAAAATGCAAGACTATAGTAAGGCCAAAAATGTCAAATTTTGACATGTCCAAAAAACGGCTTAAAACCATTGTAAACTTCTAAGAAGAGCCTGCAAGGACACACCATTGCAATGTAAGTTCCAAAAAGGGCCAAAAACATCATAATTTGGCATGTCCAAAAAAAGACCAAAAATGCAAGACTATAGTAAGGCCAAAAATGTCAAAATTAAAATGTCAAGATTTGACATATCTCAAAAACTTCTGTAAACAGTTGCAAATGTGTAAGAAGATCCTGCAAGGACACGCCATTGCAAAGAAAGTTGCGAAAAGGGCCAAAAACATCAGAATTTGGCATGTCCAAAAAATGACCAAAAATGCAAGACTATAGTAAGGCCAAAAATGTCAAATTTTGACATGTCCAAAAAACGGCTTAAAACCATTGTAAACTTCTAAGAAGAGCCTGCAAGGACACACCATTGCAATGTAAGTTCCAAAAAGGGCCAAAAACATCATAATTTGGCATGTCCAAAAAAAGACCAAAAATGCAAGACTATAGTAAGGCCAAAAATGTCAAAATTTGACACATCCCAAAAACAGCTTAAAACAGTTGTAAAGAGCTTATAATATCCTGTCAAGACATGCCATAGCAAAGAAAGTTGCCAAAAGGGCTAAAAACATTAGAATTTGGCATGTCGAAAAAATGACCAAAAATGCAAGACTATAGTAAGGCCAAAAATGTCAAAATTTGGCACAT
>NW_024629736.1:0-2395 GCF_008729295.1 Plectropomus leopardus
CTCACCTCCAGCCCCCCTTTCTTTCCTCCCCAGCTTGTAAATGGTAGCATTCTGCCAGCCATGTGGGGCTGCGAGGGGCAGAGGTTTCGCTGCTTGGCGGGAGATGAGGCGAGATGCACTCCATTAACAGTCGAATCTTGTTCTCTCGCAACCTCTAGTTGTGTAACCACCTCCTTGACGGGGTGAAAGTTTGAAATCATTACAAATCCTACTCGCTGCATTCACAGTGGAGATTTGATCATTTGCTAAAGAGGTTTTAATGAGGTTTACAAAAGTTAGCCGAGGGAGACTTGTGATAATTGATAGGCTAAACTGTGTTGCCTTTATTGAGAGGAGAGTTGAATGGCAGTTTTGTAGTTTGTTGGTAGTGTGAAGTTTTACTTAGGGATCGGCAGATTATCGGCCCCGGACGATTATTGGGGCCGTTATTTAGCTGCTGATAATTTTTGCTGATAATCTGTATTTGCTTTTTTTTTTTTTAATGATTGCTGATCAAATTGGTTCATTGAAAAGTGCAAAGAAAGTGTCAGCATGGGAGGAACTTCACTTTGTAAAACCTCAAGGAGCTATTTTTATTTATTCATTATTTATTTCAATTTTCACATGACTTCAGTAAAACAAAGTAGCTGAGAACTTGCTGTACATGATGTTTAAAGTCTTAGTTTTGATTGAAAAGGTTGATTTGCCAAAGGCATTTAAACAAAGTTTTGTGTCAGTTTGTTATATTCGAAATTCTAAATATTGACAGAAAGATTTTCATTTTTGTTGTCTTCAATGTCACTGTTCCCAGGTCTCAGTAACTACTTTGTTTTGTCATGTCCATGATCATATAAGGTGTCAAAAACTATGAATATTAGGCCAAAATGATAATAAACTGCCGTCATCCAGTAACACCAACTCACGTTGAAACCCGTGCCGGTAATTTCTCAGCGAGTACTATCAAAAGATGGAAAATGCATTCATGTGGAACAAATCCACTCGCTGTGTTTCTCTGTTTAAGTTTGAAGTTTGTAGTTTGAAACAGGCCTTTGTTACGTAATTCCTGCTCTGGTAGTAGTCCATCTGGGAGTACTCTATTGGCACATACAAACGTGTGAGAGTGTGTCAGTGTGTGGGCGAGAGCAAGATGGAAAGAGTCAAGTGCGTGAGTGTGTGTATGCACGAGTGCGAGTGAGCGTTGTGGGTGTGTGTGTGTGTGTGTATTGGCCTTATCCGCTTTTAATGCAATCAATTGAATCAAATTTCAGAATTAAATTTTTGTCATTTCTATTTTTTTTCTCCACCTGATGATTTGAATAGAATGACAGTGCTCCAAGCCTCGTTGCCAACATGCAAGCGTTCCTGTAGTGTGCAGGAGTGTATTTGTGTGCACGTGTGTGTGCGTCTGTGCGCGGGGGCAGCGGCAGGCTGGTGAGTGGGCTGCTCACTGCCTTCCATTCTCTCTGCAATCAGAGACACTTCCACGCTGTTTGCTCGCAGAGCCATTCACAGCCATCGCTAAAGAGTCCCAGAAACAGGATGGAGGCCAAGCCGGAGCTGCTATTCCTTGGCCACGGGACACCGACTCGGTTCCAGCATTATGTAAACCTGCCAGATCAAGCTGTGTAGTCATTTGGTCACACGCTTAATTTACATTTTCAGTGATGGAATGAAACACCGGAAGCCCACTTCTCTTTTCTTTTTCAACTTTAGCAAGGACAGCAGTTTGGGGAAAGGGGGAAATACCTGAAAAAGCTTGCAGATCAAAGAAAGAGGGTGTGTTTTGACACTTTAATTTAACCCCTCACTGGTCAGCTTTCAGCTTTCGTAACCTACAATGTAGAACAAACCTGTAGCTTGAGTTGCCCTGCAGGCAGAAATATGCATGTGTACCAGGCAGCCTACATCCTGTGACCTTGAAGAATGATTTAGGATCTGATAGTATTTGTGCTATTTGACACAGCCAGAAACAAGACTTATCTAACTCCACACCATCACCTGAGGGTATGTCCTGCTACATAATGGGAAGGCACGGTGTTGTTTACGTAACCACAACGAGGAGCCATGTCTTTTAGCGGCCTGTCGTAAACTAGAAGATTCAGGTCCTGAGGCGAAGAGGCTCATGCAGGCACCAGCTCAGAACAGTAAAACAAAGGCAGGCCGCCTGGAGGAAAACACTCTGCTGGATCATTTCTGTCTACAGCTGTGTCCAGCCTTTGAATCGCTCGTGTGTCCAGATGTTTCTGGCTATTAAGTCAGTACATGTGTGGGCCACAGTGGGAGACGGACTGGTCCCCTCTTACATCAGGGTCGCCACCTAGTGGTCAGAGGTGTAAAGACAGGAGGAGAGACGTCAGTCCAATAATCTCTGCCAGTGCTGCGCAGCGTGCGGCATTGATAGTGTCAGTGGTGGGAA
>NW_024629737.1:0-4556 GCF_008729295.1 Plectropomus leopardus
TTTTCCTCATTTTTTTGGGGATAATTTTCTGATCCTCTTTCTCTCGTCTAATTTTCAGGTAATTGTTTTATTTTAAAAAGAATTTTATAATCTGTAGTTTATGCACAATCAAGGGTAAGAAAAGCTAAGATAAAATGAGAAATGTCATTCTCTTGATATTTTCCCTAGTTTTTGGATAATTTTCTAATTCTTTGAAGTTATTTTTTGCCACCTTTTACCATTTTTTGTAGCTTCTTATTGCCTTTCCCCCCATGTTTTTAAAGAAACCAAACCAATTTGCTCACATTTGAAAGGTGAAAGACGTCTGAACAGCACAAGAAAACTGATGTGGATGTGAGTTTAAAAGGGTTAAAGTTGTACCGCCACTTCCTGTATACGTGTGTGTGGACGCTGCCCTTATTCAGTCAATGAAAGTGTCTTTTTTTGGTATCATTGGCGCCATTTAACAGCTATAATTTCATTATCAGAATAATCAATTTTCCATTATTGGCTGACAATTTATCGACCCGATGCATGTCGTGCATCCCTAGTTGCGATGTTGTTCGTTTTAACAGTTTTAAACTTACCTTTATCTAATGACATTGCACCTGATCTGTCCTCCAAATTTATGAGGCCCACACCTATTAATCCGCTCTGAATTTCTGCAAAAGAAAATATTACAACAGAGGAGCACATTTAATCCAAAACATAAAACACAGAAATCCCTGCAGACATCAGTTGTAAAAAAACAGAATAAACTGTGACTGCTCGACCGAAAGGGAAACGAATGAATTGCCTCGTTTGTAACAGCACAAACGTCAAAGTACCTTTGAAGAAATCTCCTTTAAAGTCGGAGGGCGGAGACACTAACGGAGAATCGAGCTTCACGATCGACTTCATCACGATTTCCAGAGCGTTTCTGCCGTACTGGAGCAGAAATAAACATGAGTGAGTCGCTGGAAAATAAACAAAATAAAAACTTCTGAGGTGAACGCTTCATGTGCTTACTTTGTTGTCGAAGTTAAACCTGCTGAGATCTCGAGTTTCTGTCGCTCTTCTGTCTCCGTGAGTGAGAGCACCCTGTTACACACATTTAACACACACACACGTTTGTTTGTTTTTTAAAATATAAATGTTAAACTCCCCTTTAGGTACCAATTTTAAAATAAAACGAATCCTTACCAGGCTTTCTAGTCTTTTGGCAACGATGGATGCGAATCTTTGCTCTCCTGCGAGCTCCGATATGAGGAAGACGTATTCTGGAGCGGTGACCTGGTTTGACCTGTGAGTTCTCCCTGTGAACAAACAACAAAACAACGTTTGAACCACATTTTTTATTTTAAAACTGATTTTAACTTTCAGCGCCCAAACTGGCAATTTGTCAAACACAGAGGATTAATTTTGATTAAAAGCAAACTCAAGACCGATTTTTTTAGCTTGGCTTTTAATTGAATTTTATTAATTTATTGACTATTTATTCATATATTTTAGTCTGTTTTACTACTTTTTTTATCATGTTTTATATTTTTAACATATTTATTTGTTATTTTACTTTCAGTTTTTATACTTTAATTTACCTCTTATTTACAGTTTGCATTTCTAACTCATTTAATTATTTATTATTATTGCTATTATGTTATTTATTCATCTATTCATCTGCTTACTCATTTATTTCCCTTTTTTTTTTTCTTTCTGTTTACTGTTTTATCCCGCCTCTGGTGACTGCACATCTATGGTAGCGTTTCCTCAGTTCCTGGTTTTAATCACTAACATTTTTGGGTTTCATAGAGGTTAATATCTACTGACCGAACTGCTGTATCGCTCTGTCGGCGCTCCACGGCAGCTCCAGCGTCATGTGGACTCTCCGCCGCTGGTTCTTGACTCGACGATCGGCCTGCAGGGAAATACCTGAGCTGGCGGCTTCAGAGATGATGGCGATGTTCTGGTGGCAAAAAAAAGGACAATATTAATTTTTACATTTATAAATGAAATTAGGTGCTGTTTTTATGTAACCCTTTAAAGCCTGAGCAGAATGGCTTGATTTCTTGTGACATCATGGGAAGAAGGTGATGAGCAACTTAAGAAAAACGGCCAACAAATCAGTAAGAAATTAACAAAAAAATGCAAGAAAAATTACTGAAAATAAGTAAAAACAAAAAGAAAGAAAAGTAAAAAAAAAGAGAGAGAAAATGACTAAAAATGACTAAAAATGTTGCTAAAAATGTGTTGTTTTTTTTCTTTTTTCTGTGACATCATTTTAAATATATACTTAAGAGAATTATACATATTTATTGGACATTATGCCCCTGTTTTTTGATAATAATAATCCCCCCTCGGCTAATTCTCAGATCATTTCCTTGTCATATTTATTTATTTTTTGCAATTTGCATAACACTTATTGCACAGTTGCTCCTGATGTTTTTTCACGTGTTTTTTAATGATATCAAACCAAGTTTTTGAGGTTCAAATGCTAATACAGGCGTCTGAAAAGTGATGTAGATCCAGGTATTAAAGGGTTTATTAATATTAGCCAGTCAGTCCTGTCCAAAGTTTACAACAAAATTAAATCAGCTTGTCGGCTGGTTCCAAATTTATCAGTCCCTGCAGGATTTCACGGGCTGTTTTTTGTGATTGTTGCGGCCTGAAATGCCTGACTTTGCAGCAGCTTTTCTAAAAAAACTGCGATGCAAGCTGCAATATTTTTAGGCATTTTCTTTTTAAATAAGACATAAGATGCATGTTACACCTCATGTTTTTACACCTCTTGCCTCTAATAAATCAATGTGGGCAAAAACTAAAACACATTTTCTTTCCAAATGAACTCACCTACAGGTGTGAAAGTTCCTTCAGTCCTAATTACATTACACAGAAAAAAAACATTTTTTTAATAACTTTACCTTCTCTCCATCCATGAACCTCTGCTTCTCTGTGAGATTGAGGATTTCCACGGGAACGTCCAGCTCAGAGCGAGATTCATACGTGATGCTGCCGTCGTCGTTACTGACCACACGACCTTTACGACCGGTCATCTTTAGTCAAAGAAACAGTGACGGAGGAGTTAATATACGAACCAAATACTGAGCCAGTTTAAAAAAAAACAGACGGTCCGCAGATGTTCATACCTCAGCTACGTTGTCGGGTCCTCCCAGTTCATCTATGAGCTCGTCCAGAGTGTTGGGAGGTAGATTCTCGGCCAGTTCCTCCAGTTTTTCCAGCAGCTCTTTCTTCATTTGCTGAGCGTGTTCCACTGCGTCCTGACTCGTGAGGCAGCTCTCCTGACTCTCTGCTTTGACTTGAGAACAAGTAAAAATAAGACATTCATTAACTTAAAAAAAAGACTGAATCAGAGTGCTGTAATCCTACTGTATAATGTGGTACTGTCACGAAAACCTGGAAAAGTCATGGAAAACTGCTCAAACGTGCTCAAGAACCATCAGTTTTACAGTTTCTGACAGTGATAAATATTGTAATTCTTGGTGACTTTTAAAGGCAACACCAAAATTTTATGTATAAAAAAAAATTATTCCTGAAAAATCACCCTCATTTTTTAAAGAAGTGCCTTTTTTTTCTTAAAAACATCACTAAAATTTTTAAAAGGAAAAAAAATCTCCAAAATTTGCCTTTTGAAAAACTGCCCAAAAATTTCAAAGAAACAAAAACATTGTTTGAAAAAAATATTTTCTTTAAAAATCAACCCCTAAAAATTTAAATAATAATAAAAATAGACAAATTTAAAGAAAAAAAAGAAAAAAAAATCTTTGAAAATCTGTAATAAAAAATATATCCAATAAGAAGTATCTATAGTCATTTCAGAGAAGGTGTGATCTTGAAAACTTGACTCAAAGTCACGGAAAAGTTAAAACTATGATTAAATGTGTATGAACTCTGTAGTGTGCTTACCTGTGGCAGGTGTGCTGGGGGGGATAACGGGGGCAGTGAAGGTGGGCCTGGTGGAGCCCAGCCCAGAGGCTAACAAGGCACTTTGAATGGAGTCTGGATCGATACTCTTCCTTCTCTTTTTCTTCTTCTTCTCTTTTCCTTTCTTTGGTTCCTTTCTGATGAGCCATGGATCTAAAACAGACGATAAATGTTTCCTGTGAGTCCTCAGTGTTTTTAATAAAAACTAAACTTTCACAGTCTTCCTCAGGGGTCTCACCATCTTCCTCGTCATCATCGGACTCGTCTCTGAACGGGTTGAAATCGTCGTCTTCGTCCCCTGAGCTGACGGATTTGAAACTGTCGTCGCTGTCTTTCGCGGACTCTCTGTCCGACTCATCCGACTGGCTCTCGTCCGAGCTCGTACCCGACAGACCGCCGTGCTTGCGAGGCTTCTTTTTCGGCTGTTTTTTGACCTCAGAACCTGCAGAGATGATCAGAGAATTCAATGTATGAACAGAAACTCACTCGGTTAACTGAAACTGAGACAGAAGACATCTTTTTTAAAAAAAAAGCTCATTGTTAATTCATGGAGTCTTCAGAAAAGACAAGTATGGAAGACAAAAAATAAATTAAATAACAATAAATACATTAATAAAATTAGGAAAAAATAAATTCAGAAATAAACAAATTTATAAACA
>NW_024629738.1:0-4675 GCF_008729295.1 Plectropomus leopardus
CGTTATTATTATTATATTTTCTGAAACTTAACTTGAAAAAATAATTATAATTACCACAAATATAATCTTCTGGACATTTGTTGTTGTTTTTGTTTTTCATAATTTTCTAATAATTCCCTTTTTAGCTAATTTTTGGGTAATTTTATTGTCACCAAATAATTTCTTGGGCATTTTTTACCTGGGTGCTGGCTGCCTTTTTTTTTTTTTTTTAAATAAAGAAATCAGGCCAATGTGTTCAGGTTTGAGAGGTTTAACCCTTTCAAACCTGAACTGTTAGGCCTGATTTCTTTTAATAAAAAAAAATCACAGGAAGATGCAGTAAACAACAAAAGAATAACTGAGCCAAAATCAGCAACAAATATGGGCGAGAAAATTACCAAAAAACTATATAAAAAAACAAAAGAAAAAAAGTTAAAAAACAAATCAAATAAAGGAGATGACCTGGAAAACATTTAAAAATTATTATAATTCTGTAAAATAATTTTAAAATATGTAATTATGATTATAGGCGGTTTTAGGTTTTTCATGTTTTTAAAAATAATTTTGTGGAACATTTCTCATGAAGTCGTTTTTTCTCTGCGTGTCTGAAAGAAATCGGTCCGCTCAGTGATTCAGCGTGTGTGACCTTTGACCTCCGTCAGGTGTCCCGTGCTGTTCTTCAGAGTGCAGAGCGTCTGTCCGTCTGCAGGGACGCAAGAAGAAGAAGGAGGAGGCGGAGCTTACCTGGCTGACAGACGGCACACCTCTCTCTACATGGTAACCTTTGCCCTCTGACCTTTGACCTGTGTCTGTGTGTGTCTCTGACAGCTGTGTATGTGTGTGTGTGTGTGTGTGTGTGTGTGTGTGTGTCCGTCCTCAGGGAGCGTCCACCAGCAGCTCTGTCCCCTGTCTCAGTGTGGACGGAGCGTCTCCTGCTGGTGTCTTTCAGACCGTGGAGCTGCTCAGCAGCATCATCCTGCCTCACCTGCAGCACAGGTAACTCTCAGACTGAGGCGTGCTGGGACGTGTGGTCATGTGACACGTGTGGTCATGTGATGTGTGATGTCACTGCCGTGTGTGTTTGCAGCAGCTCGCTGTCCGGCTGCACCGTCCTCCTCCACGGCCGCGCAGGAAGCGGCAAAGTGACGGCGGTCAGAGCGGCGACCCGACGACTCAACCTGCATCTGCTCAAGGTACGACCGCCACGTCGTCTTCTTCGTCTTCGCCCTTTTCATCTTCTTTATCCAAAAAAAAAAAACGGTTTTTAAAATCGTGTCATAAAAAATCACAACACGTACGAAAATCCATTTTTTCATGTTTTGTTTTCTTGCAAAAGTAAAAAAATTTAAATATAATTTTTTTATAAAATGAGAAGAAACTTTAAAACCCTGAGAGAGAGAGCACTGTGACATCACTTCCTGTTGTTACCCGTGTGCGGGTGGACTGTGTGACATCACTTCCTGTTGTTACCTGTGTGCAGGTGGACTGTGTGTGTGTGTGTGCTGACACGCCTGCAGCCTCGGAGGTGAAGCTGAGCGCGGCGTTCCAGCGGGCCGCCGCCCTGCAGCCCTGCGTCCTGCTGCTCAGGAACCTGCAGCTCCTGCTCGCCGCTGGAGGAGGCGCGGAGGAGGACGGCCGAGTCCAGGCGGCGCTCTGCCAGCTGCTCCACAGCGCCCCCCGCAGGTCAGTGACCTCCAGCCTTCACACCGCCACAGGAGACGGAAACGCCGTGTTTCCACCTGATGAGGTCATTGTGACCATATTTGGCATACGGAGGAAATACATGCTATGAATTCAGTTTTTAATATTTTCTTTATTGAAACACACAATGGCATCATGACAAAAGCCTGGCATTTTTAGGGTTAAAATTCTGAATATTAATGAGTATTTGATATTTACGATCAGGACTGAAAGTATAAAAACATACTCATGTATAATATTTTTCAAAGCTTTATTATGAAAAGTGCATTTTGTGCACGGAGCGATATGATGCCTTTAATATTAACGCGCCCTAAAGGGTTAATAATCACGTTGTTGCCGTCACGAACTCCGTCTGAAGTCAGTGCAAATTTCATGGGTATTTTTAACCCTTTGAAGCCTAATGCGACAACACTTTTTTTTGTGCCTTTCACATGTCTTTAACCCTTTGAGCTCTGGGCAAATTAGTGCTTTTACAGTGAAAATCGTGGTAAGAAAATGTTCCACAAATTCCCAAAAAGTTTACTTGATTTAAAAGTTTTTTTTGAAAAGGAAATAAAAAAACAACATAAAATATATTTAAAATGGTCATAATTATATATTTTAAATTCTGTAAAAGAATTATTCTCATTTAATTTTAATTTTATTTAACTTTTAGGTAATTTTCTGTAGCGGTAAACAAATTTCGGATGAGGTTTAGAAACCTCTTCAGTGTGCTCATGCCTCAAAGGGTTAATGAGGTTGAACGTCTGTCCTTCAGTGTGGCGGTGGTGGCGACGGTCTGCAGGCCTCGGCAGCTGTCCGCAGGCGTCGTGGCGGCGTTCGTCCACCAGGTGGCGCTGGAGAGTCCCACGGAGGAGCAGCGGCGCTCCATGCTGGTCAGCCTGAGCCGAGACCTCCAGCTGGGGAGGGACGTCAACCTGGAGAGACTCTCCAAACTCACCGCGGTACGGCACCGTCACCAGTCAGGACCAGGACCAGTACAGACCAGCACAGACCAGTACAGGCCAATACAGACCAGTACACACCAGTACAGACCAGTACTGACCAGAGCAGGCCAGTACAGGCCAGTACAGGCCAGTACAGTAGACCAGAGCAGGCCAGTACAGGCCAGTACAGGCCAGTACAGACCAGCACAGACCAGTACAGGCCAGTACAGACTGATAAACACAAAGGAAGATCAAAAACATACAGAAGCTTTAAAACTGTGAAATGAAAAAATAGAATATAAAGAACACAACGTGTATGAAGTAGAAAAAAAAAAAAACGAAATGTTTTCTTCCAAAAATTGTAAAAAACAATGATTTCTCCTCCTCCTCCTGCTGCTCCCTCTCCTGCTCCTCCTCCTCCTCCTCCTGCTCCTCCTCAGGGCCTGGTTTTGGGGGACCTGAGGGCTCTGCTGGTGGAGGCGGGTCGAGCTGCCTGCAGGAGGCTGATTCAGAGCTGGTGAGGCTGAAGCTGAAAATCAAATGTGGCTGAATTCTGCCGAACAGCTGTTTCTGTTCTGCGTCTGCGTTTGTTCGGTTCGGCACGATTCAAACGCTGATTGAAAACCTGGAAAAGTCATGGAATGTACAAAAGGCAATTTTCTAGGCCTCGTGAAATTTTGGAAAACTAATTTTACGAATTAGTCTGACAGAGCTGTACGTGGATAAGGATTGTCGTAAATTTGAAAATCCAAAGATAATTTCTATTTTTACAGTTTCTGACTGAAATTGTGTCATTTTGGTAATTTTTAATGAAAAAATCTAACTTTCTAACTTTCTTCATGAAAAATTGTCAACAATTTTAAAGATAAAAAATTGCTATTTTTTTCTATACAAATGACAATAAAAAAAGATAAACAGATAACCATTTTTTCCTTTAGAACTCACCAAAAATGTTCATCTTATATAAATATCACCCAAACAGAAAAGCCAAATTTTAAGAAAGAAGGCATCGTTCTTAACAAACAATAAATCAGTAAAACAAATATGAAACACAGCCATGAAATGTTGTTTGTCCTAAAGCCTAAAAAATGATTTGTCATGCCCCCCCCTTTCTGACCCCCCCCCATAAATAACAAACAGTCCCTCGGCTGTATTTAAATATTCACTTCTTATCCTGCTCTGATCGCATTGTTTTTTGAATATTACGTATATGATGAGTTGTTTGGTCTCGAACATTTGAGTCCTGCAGATGAATCCGTCCAAATGTCAGTGAATCTGATCAGAGCACAAACTGGTTTTAGAAATGTGGATTTTACAGACGGTGAGAACTGATTTATCTCCTCACGTTCTGACCAGCGTTTTAATATCTGTGCGTGCAGCGGCGGCCGGCGGCAGGAGGACCTGTGCTCCAGCGGCGTGACCATCCTGAACCAGGACTTCAGCTCCGCCCTGGAGGCCCTGCAGGACGCCCAGTCCACGGCCATCGGAGCCCCCAAGGTGATGAAGCCTCTAAAACTGCTGAGACTGTCTGTGGGCTCGTTGTGCAGATCTTCTGCCCTCTAGTGACCCAAACATGTACTTACTGCATCATTAACCCTTTAGTGTCTGTTTGTCTCATTTTAGTCTCTTTTCTTCTTCCTGTTGTGATAACTGTGTGTGTGTTGATGCATGTGTCCTAAATGTAGTCCAGATTGTGTATTTGAGTGTAATCAGTGAATTTGCAGCTCAGCTCCTACAATAAGTCTAAAATACACTGTGGAAACTAAATAGTTACATTCAGACTGTTCAGGTCCAAAAATGCTCCATTGAAACCCATTCAAACTGACATTTTTGATCCCACAGCCATCAGAGCAGAAAAACAGGACTTGTATTATTTCTGGGTGTCATTCTGGGCTTTTGACTCTGAATTTGTCATTTTGACTATTTTCCACCTGATGAGGTCATTTTGACCATATTTGGCATATGGAGGAAATACATGCTATTTCCACTAGGTGACCTGTCACAGTCAATGTAGCTGCTGATCACTGACATATCCCAGACTGTCAGCAGCTACACTCACACACTGACAT
>NW_024629739.1:0-2244 GCF_008729295.1 Plectropomus leopardus
TTTTTTTTTTACAAATTTTGCACGTTGCTTTATGTGTTGTTTGGGAATGTTGGACATTTGACAGTGAGATGCGTCCCATAAACAAGAGCCAACAGTTCATTCCACCAAATTTATTTATTTATTTATTTATTTGAGCGATAAAAACCACCTGATTGAACCTTTTTGAATGAGGAAATCCAGGCAGAATAAAAGTAAAGGCCGTCCTACCTTCCACGCTGTCAGAGCAGTACGTGCCGATGCCTGTGTCCCCGCTGTCGGACACCGTGCTGTGCCGGCGCCCTCCGCAGATACTGTTCCCCGGCCCAGGAGGGTTGCTGTGCCAGGCTGAGTCAGGGCCAGGGACCCATCCTGGAGATCCACCACCACTGGAGCCTAAACAGTTTTAAAAAGGCTTTCTGTTATGCAAGTTTTTCAGTTACAATAAATTGGGGATTATTAGGTGGCACTCATCAATGTCTGATTGGGTTATACCCACAGAGAGCAAGAAACGACTTAATAAATAATAAACAACGTGAAATTTTTTTTTTTTTTTTTGTTATAACCAGATGTTTTCATGGTTTAATGAGATATTTTCATGTTCTAACAGGAAACATTTCTTGTTTTAACAAAAAAGTTTCTTGTTTAAACGACGATATTTTTCACATATTTACAAGATATTTTCATATTATAGCAAGATGTCGCTTATAACATGAAACGTTTCTTGTTATTAAATCATCTTGCTATAACATGAAAACATCTTGTTATAACATGAAAATATCTCGTAAAATTGTGAAAAATATGTTGTTATAACAAGAAACATGTTATTACCTGATACTCATCCATTTCGTTTTGTTTGTTTTTGTTTTCTGGTCGACAGTATTACATTATCACCAGCTATTATTATTTTAAAAATTCTGTTCTTCAAATGAATGATTCAAAACAGTAGTCATTACATGCCACAGTATATTTACTGTGTTCTACTGTGGTATACCACGGTAGAATATGTCAGGAGTGTATATTGAAATACTTGCTAGTACTTGTTATTATCGATTGCTTTTGACCACATCACAGCCCTGGTTGATCGTTAACAGTTTTAGGACGAATTAGTTTTCTATAATCTATTTTTGTTGCTTCTTTTTTTTTTAAATATTTTTTTGAAAATATATTTAATTTACATCCCATATATATAATTTACTTGATGCCTCAGAGCAAAGACTACAAACTACGTCACACTTCTTCTTCCATATATGATATTACTTTAGTGAATAGGACATGGTAATGTTGCTTCATAGCACAGTTGTGTCACTGCGGTAAAACTACCTCTATCTCCTCATTTGTTATTTTATTTTATTTGTTTTTTATGTTCACTCTATTTAGTTTACCTGACGCCTCGGAGAAAAGACAACAAACTACAACACGCTTTGTCTTCCATACATGTTGAGTTAGTTGACAGGCCGTGTTGATGTCGCTTTATAGCTCAGTTGTGTCGCTGCGGTAAAACACTATCTGCTCGTGTGCGCTAGCTGCTGCACTGCAGCCGCTGCTGGCCTTTAAACCGCAATCACATCCACCGTGAGCTAGCTCGCGTCTTACACACCATCTATCTCCCCACACTGCTATCTTATCTGCGATATGTTTATTTTAGAGGCGTCTTACCTGTTTTAGTAGACTCGTATCCATCTTCTAACTCACTTTTATACCACATTCTGGGTTATTGTGGGTTAATTACAGCAGGGGGGAAAACTGCATCCGATCGGAGAAAAAACAACAACAAAAAACAAGGCTAAAGTCAAAAAACACGGAAACTCTATTATTCACTACATGATGGTACAGACGATCGAAAACCATATGTGAAATGTTTTTGATATCATAAATATTCTGTCCTATAACGGTATCCTTCCTATAAATTATAGGACCGCACGTCCGGAGCTGAATGTCCTCTCAGAGGAAGTGACTCAACAAACTCCTCCTCCTCCTCCTCCTCCTCCTCTGCAGCTCAGCTGTAAAGGAGTGCTGTAAGAGGAGATGTCTCAGTGCAGTGTGTCGACAAAAAGTCAGAGTATTTCGATATAGTCACAACATATTATGTCAAAAAACCATAGTATAGTAAAGCTGAAAGGTTTAGGTATAAACTATACTGTCACATGATTCTTTGATAAAGCCGTCATATAGGCCTAGTTAGTTTAAAATGCTACAAAATAAAGGTATGTCAAGAGAGGGAAGGTCATAGAATGATATGTAGAAAAAAGTCACTATGTCAAAAGA
>NW_024629740.1:0-4580 GCF_008729295.1 Plectropomus leopardus
AGAAACCTCTTCAGGTTAATTGTTTTTGTTTAAGGATGTCTTCCTCCAGCAAGTTCCCTAAAATGCTGCCTAGCTTGCAATTCCTGTGTTTGCTAGCTATCTTGCTAATAACGTTAGCAAGCTGTTGAAACTACAATAATATAATACTCCAAATATATGTATTCATAAGCTATCACATATGACTTATACTAGATAATCAAACTAAATAATGTTTTGAGGCCGGATGCCTCTGTGGGTTTTCGCTCCCTTTCTAGTGTGCAAGGGTCATCTTGCCCTGACACTCTATCTATACATTTGAAAAAAAAAAAATGTCCTAAACATCCTAAAATCTTAAGAACATTCTAAAATCTTACAGATGCCCTGAAATCTGAAAAAATGTCCTCAAATTCTTGAAACATCCTAAAATCCTAGAAATGTCCTAAAATCCTAAAAACATGTGCAGGGTTGCTGCAACTGATCTCTGGCCTCCTATCATTTTACAGTGGCCCCCAAGCAAAGCAAGTCGAGTATCTCTGTTGTATGGTTTTTATTATGTAAAATTAAAAGAACAGTGTCTGAACACAAACACATGAACCCATGTGCAAAATTATGCTATGGCCCTGTGGTAAATAATGAGGTTTATGAAGCAACATTCAGTGTTATGAGAGTAGCATAGAGGTGTGCTTGATTTAAATGTATAAAAATATTGAGGTCCTTTTGTTAGGGACTGTTCACGAACTATGAGGGGGAAGGGGCTGGTACAAAACTGGGGAGGCATGTCAAATATTTTTAAAGCATTGGGGAGGGAGTCTTTTTTTTTTTTTTCAATGTAGACTTAGGGGAGGAACATACAACTTAAATAAAAAAAAAAATTTAAAAAGTAGTTTTATTTTGTTTATTTAAATACCCACTAAAGCCACAATGCTGCTGGTGAGTTCAAAGGGCATGTTTTCTTTAATAATGTGATTTTTAACACATAATTTTTAAGAAACAATTTGCATTTTTGCTTAAGATGACTGTAATTCCCATGCTTGCTACCTACATTTGGTGTGAATATTAAAAATATATATATATGGTTATTTATGGTGGTGGGAGGGTGATAATCTCCAGCAACCTGGAAGGCTAAAGGAAAAATAGATGTAGTTCTGGGGGGGTCATGACAAGAAATGAAAAAAAAAAAGTCAGGGGTGCGTGGTGGCTTGGTGGATAGAGCAGGCGCCCCATGTACAGAGGCTGTCTCCGCATCGCAGTGGCCGTGGGTTTGATTCCAGCCTCAGCCCTTATCTGCATGTTGCCCCATCTCTCTGTGTCCTCCTTTCAAAGGCATAAAAAGCCCAGAAAAATAATCTAAAAAAAAAGTCATATCCCAGTCACCCACCTCCTCTGATAAATAAAGCACAGTCCCTTTTGTTGACCTGATTGCATAATAAGGTGGTTAAAATAACAGAGACACCTTGATGCTTTTTCTACTGTGTTGCATTGTTTGGGTTATTGCATCATAGGTTTCATAATGATATATATTTCTTTTTTTACATACAATTATGGGTTTAGTCAAACTGTAAAATAAAGCAATATCTTTTTTCAACATTCACTAAAACTGGAGTGTCTGGTGGAAATACGCAGCTCATAAACATGATGAAACAGCTGTTATCATTAATAACATTTGTTTTCTTTGTATTTCAGTTGTTGGAGGCACCTGAATGCCTCTTTACCAAACCTTTTCTATGATGTCTGCAGAGCTCAGACGCTGCTGGTTTATTGCTTAATTTTACACAAACACATTTTATTGCCAGCTGCATTTATTGCAAGCTACGGTTATTACTGTGAGGCTGCTGTGGAGCTGCAACAACTGTAGTGCTGCCTGGTTTGATATCCTGTGCAAAGCAATACATGCAAAAGACAAACACACGTTATAATGTGCCACTTTATTAGAAAAGTAAAAACTCACTTTAATATTTTATGAAGGTTAATATAAAACATTACAATCTTTTGCATATCTGCACTGTCACACTATATTTTTTTATTATATTCATTATTTTTAAACTAAACCCTGTGCTTTAATAACATATAACATTGGCTACAGCTTTCACAGCAGTATTGGCCCATAATTATATCTGAGGACAATTAACAAACAGCATCTGTATCTGCATGGAAAGCATGAAACATTTTGCATCCACAAAGTACAATGTGTCTGTGATAACCATCTCTTTTTTAAACAAATATACTGTATACTGTATGTTACATTGGAACAACATCAGAACAGCGGCAGAGTATTTACATCATCATACTGTTTTTGTGCAATGAACATCTGTCTCCATCAGTGTTAACAGTGTTCAACGGAATATATCAGATCAGTGCTTTCTCTCAGGATAAAGAAAATGTGACACATAAAGTGACTGCCAGAGAAAAAGGATCAAGTGTGATAGCGATTTCCAGCCAGCATTGTCTAACGGAGGCCTCGACAGAGCATGTTAAGCGTCTCAGCTGTTAGCCATTTCTCATATCAGACAGTAGTTGAGCCGTTGGTGCATTGTTGATATCAGACTGGGATTGGCCTGACCCACTGACCCCCCCACTTTGACCCCCTCCTCCTTCCCTTATATCACTCCCTGAGTCCCTCAGAGCTGGACATCAAAGGCCCCTCCCCTGCAAAGTGAGGGAGAGAGGTGAAGCAGAGAAAAGAGAGGTCTGTGACGGTTATTGGAGGTTGAACACAGCTGGGGGAGGGAGTGTTTGCAAGGGCTGACAAAGTGGAAGCAAAATGTGCTTCATCCCCAAAACTGGAAACGCACATGGCTTGATGTTGCAGTGTGTGTGTGTGCCTGATGGTGTGTGTGTGTGTGTGTGTGCATGCACGCAAACACGCATCAGAGGGGGGGAGGGTCCTTTGGGTCTGTGTCCATTTGCAGTGATCCTCAGCATTACACTAGCTGCTCTTCTTCTCCTTCCTCACCTCTATCGCTCTTTCTTGCTCCCCCAGAGCGGAGGATAAACAACACTGCTCTAAACTCCCAGTCGCTTCTCTTTATCTTTGTATTTCTCTTCCTCCTCCAAGTCGCTGCTTTGGAAAAAAACGGAATGCTGCTTTGCTTCACATGGCAAAAAAGTACAACATAAAAGATTAACAAACAAGAGACCAATTAAGTACCACAATATTTGTTTTCATCTCCATATATCAAAGCATGCACTTTTTCATCAAGCAGGAAAAAATTGCACCAACAACATAAACATACTGTTTTCATGGCAGTGGCATGAGCTATTTAACCAATGATATTGTCAGTAAAAAACTAAACAGTGCATTAAAATACAGAGTGCATTTGTTTTTACATACTTTCCGACACAGTAGCATTTCTATATTTAACCTTTCTAAACCCGTCTTCTCTTTGCATGGTTGTCTCACAGTGAGCTCATTCTAATGCAGTTTATGCCCATTTATTAGGCCTCTAATATCGTGTTTTCTCCCTCTGTTCTTTCTTTTTTAATGCTCCCCAAAGCTACATGGGAGAGACATTGTTTATAATGGAGGAGAGCTTGGTGCAGAGGCTGAAGACGAGGGTGGGGAGAGGGTGAGGGGCAACCTTCCAAGGGACACTCGCTGGTAATTTTCATGCCCAGCTCTTCATTTTTCTTGGAGTCTGAGCCCTCTGTTGCTATTTCAACCACCAGACTTAAGTCTGCCGAGCTGTGGGGAGCTCTCTGGATTTCACTCGAGACCAGAGAGCGAATCAGAACTGTGCTCAGAAACACTCTTTACAGCAAGTTAATGCGCAATTAAGCCGAACGCCCCTGCGGCTGTCCAGTGCAAATTATAATGGTCATAAAAATCAGATGTTAACAGTGCTCGAAGGATATGATATATTAACTGCTTAGGATAAAGCATCCTGTGTTATTTTGGAGACTGTTTCGCTTCCTTATTTTTGAATATATTCTTCTCTCATTTATCCTGGTGATACAGCGGTTCTGCATTGTGAAATTTGTCACCCATATCACTCTGGGGAAATTCTTGCACAACCCACTCCATGCCCCTGACCTGATCGCTTTACCCCGAATGACTCTGCCAAGTATGTGTGTGTCTGTGTGGGGGTGTGATGGGGTGTGTCATCATGCCTTTGGCTGCAGTTGTTTGTCAAATCTGACCGTGGATTGTTGATTTAGGGTTACATTTTTTAGCAAAACTCACTTTTTATAGTTATCACGAAGGCTGTTGTTGATAATTGCTAATAATATGTTTAGGGCACATTGATGGCAATATGTGAAATCAGGAATATAACCTTCGCTTCTGTATTAAAGCAGGCCAACAAATAACAGGCCTATGTTTGAACAAAGCACCACAATGCTGTCTGCCAGGCAACAGGCCGGTGCGCACAGAGAACCTGTTTGAGATGTTTGCTCAGGGAGAGCTAAGCACCGCAAATCTCTGTGACATCCATCTGCTTATATTACATAAGTCCCCCCAAGATGAGGCATATGTGTGTGTGTGTGTGTGTGTGTGTGTGTGGGTGACAATAGCTATCAGTGTGCCTCATACTCCCAATATACCGACAATATTCCTTGCTACTTCTGTCTTTTTTCAGGTGTGTGTTTGCACAATGCATGCACAT
>NW_024629741.1:0-1003 GCF_008729295.1 Plectropomus leopardus
ACCAGCCCTCCCAGGTCGCCCCGCTCCCCACAGACAGACCTGAGGGACCGCACACCCTCTCCGCCCTCTGGACCTAATAACACCAGCGGCAACGGGCCTGTGTGGACTGACGACGCCGGCCTCGACAACCCTGCCTTTGAGGAGAGCACGGAGGAAGAAAGTAAGTGGGTTCACTGGCAGCGGTGTGGACTTGAGTCACTGGACTTGGACTCAATTATGACTCGAGTCAGAAATTTGAGGACTATGGAGTCAAAAAAGACTTGCGACACAACTTGGACTTTAACACCAATGACTTCACTTGGACTTGAGCCTTTGAACATGTAAAGATTTAACATTACTGAGCGCCAAATGAAGAAAATGATACATTTGCCCTGTCAACAATATACAGATTTTTTTTTTTTTAATTCTCTCCACACAATCTTCATTTTGCAAAATATTTCCTTCAACATCTACAACACTAGAACGCAAAAAAAGACTAAACATATGTTGGCATTAGCTGTCTCCCACAGTCTTCCCTTGTTGCAAAGGCAGTAAAGTTTATAGGCTAACGTTACCTTTTTCAAAACACCTACTGGAGATCTTATCACAGTTGATTTTCTTTAGATATTACGAAAATGAAAGAACTCACTCAAAGATGCAAGTGATGCTCTGGACACGGGAAAGCTTTCTCAAAATTGTCCCATCATCTGCTGGCCTGATCCAAAAAAGCTTTTTTTTTTGGCAAACTTTAAATTGTGGACACTAAGGTGGAGCAAATACACCGGGTGCAGTAGATGGCTCTGTTCAGCCGTTAAGTGACGCCACAATAAAGAGTTTAAGCGTAAAGTAGTCATTAAAACAAGCAGCATCGACAAAACGTGTACAAACCGGCAGTCCATATGTAACTTGTGTGGTTTCTTGTTGTGCGTTGTGTTCTGGGTTGTGGGATTATGGGACAGGAAGCAGCACTGGGTCTCTGGGTCTTTACTCACAAACTGTTGCTCTGTGGTACAAACAGAATGAC
>NW_024629742.1:0-3030 GCF_008729295.1 Plectropomus leopardus
TTCTGGAATATAATGTTAATTATATAATACAACAACATTTGTTGGATAGACAGTTTTTTCTTTTTTTACATTTTTCTTTTTTAATTTAAAAAAAAATAAAATTTAATAATCTCCCCACATCGAATATTAAAGACATTTTCTTTCCATCTTTTATTAATTTTTTATTGAATTTTCTGGACATTTCTTGCCAAGTTACCCATTACCTTTTTCTCATGTTTTCGAAAGACATCAAACCAATTTCCTTGAGCTCAATCGGTTTAAACGCTTGTGAGAGACGTCTGAACGCAACAAAACTGATGTCGATCCAGGTTCTAAAGGGTTAAATTTATGCACAGTATGACGGGTGTCGCCCCTAAAGCCCCCTCAGATCAGCTTACAGGCCGGGACCCTCCCCCTAATCCCCCCTTCACCCCGACAGAGAGGCAGAGAGGCTCAGCTCCTCTTCCTCTTCCTCGCTCCGTTCTCTCTTTCAAGCCTCCGTCTGCAGACGATTCCTCAGAACTGAAACCTGCTTTTCTACGTCTGAGAGCAATAATGTTGAGTTTACACTCAATAACCGGCATGAAAGCTGTTTATTTCAGCCTCACAGACTCGTAAAAACAGCCGGCTGGAGCCTCATCTGTGGGCAGACTGGTGCTGCTGCAGAAGATGATAACCACGAAGCAATTAATCCATCAGTCAGTCCCCAGAAAATTAATCTGCATCTTTTCTGATGATTCACTAATGGGTTTTGGTCATTTTTGAAGCAGAAAATGTCAATCGTTTCCTGTTCCACGTTCTCAAATGTGATGATTTAATGCTTTTATTTTATTTATTTATGTATGTTTTTCATCGATGGTTATAGAAAATAAGATGAAATTTAGACAGTGATTCTTTCAAGAGACATTTTCTTTCATTTTAAGGCAAAAAACCCCCCAATAATTTAAGACTTATTAAGATTTGCAGCTGCAGACCTAATTTTGATTAACCTGTTACAACCTGGATTGACATCAGTTTATTTGTGCTGCATTCGGACACGTTTCACCTTCCTTTCAGCTATTTAATCTTTAAAAACCTGAGCAAATTAAATTTCTAAATGTCTTTAAAAACATGAAGGGAGGGGGGCAATGACCAACCTGACAAGAAATGTTGCACAAATGGTGACAAAGTACTAAAATTACAAAAAAAAGGAAGGTTAATAAGAACATTATCAAAAACTAAAATGAAATAAAAAGGACAAAAGGACTCATATATATTTACAATTATGCTCCAGGACAAAAACATATATATGTATATATATATTTTTTTTTTCAGGTCATTTTTTGCTTTCTTGCTTGCTTCTTTGCTTTTCTTTTTTTGGCTTATTTTACTTTTTTCTCACTCTGTTTTTGAGCCATGTTTTGTTTTTTATCGCCTTTTCACTTTGCTTTTTTAAACCAATGTGTTTGAGTTTCAAAAGCTTAAACAATGATTTTTATTTTTAATTTTTTTAAATTTCTGACATTTTTAAGGCCACACAATGAACTGACAAATTAAGAGATTGTTTGCTGCAGCCCAAACTTTGGATAAATGACTAATCATTTTAGCAAACTGTCAGGAAATAATCAATCTTTCCAGCTTCTCAAACATCAGATTGCATCTGTTTTGTATTGTTTTTAGAACAGTGTCCTTGTTTTAATCATTATTATTTTATAGTGGAGGCCGAAACAAGTCATCTTAAGTTTTGCAAGTCATCAAAACATAGTGGGTTGTTTTGATTTATCACACAATGAAATCAAATATTCATATTCTTATTACCGTCCATGACAATGCAAAACTGCTGATGATGATGCTGATTAACTTGTGTTGGTGATGATGAAGATTATTATTCTGCGAGTGTGTGTGTGTGTGTGTGACAGACACTGCAGTGTGTGTCTGCTGATTTAAGTGCACTGCGCGCCTCCCACACACGGGCAGCCTGTGCATCCACTTTGCAGAATTTAACCTGAACAGCTGATTAAAAACAGACTGCCGCTTTCGCTCCCTGATTCATAGTAACACTGCAACACATCACCATCCTCATATGGAGTTAAAACACGTCTGTGCTGCTCAGCAGTGAGTTGATGATATCTCCCTGTGTGATGTTTTTTTAATTTTTCAAAGTCTCCAAAGACTCCTCTGGTGCGTATTTTCCGCACAGCGCTGCGTTTTTGCAGTGAAATGTGTGAAATAGCTGCCTGTGATGGAGTAAATAAAAAAGATGGAGAACATAAACAGACTCACCAGTGAGTGTGATGTGGAGCAGGCCCGGCATGTCTGCTGCAGTGCTTCCCTCCTCCTCCTCCGCTGTGAATGGACAGATCTCACAGATTTCAGCTGCAGATGTGAGTGAAGAGCCGTCAGGAAAACGCGGTGCTCATGGCCGTGCGGTCCTCTGCTGCGTGCGGACTCACTCACTGACGGAGCGGCTGTCTGCGGTGTCCGAGCAGGCAGACAGGCAGGCAGACAGGCAGGCAGACAGGCGGTGCGTGCGGGCAGAGCTGCAGGCGCACTGGATCTGATGCGCTGCACCACCGACGCTGGAAATAACCGCCCGGCCGCTGCCTGCAGCTCCCCCGCTGGCCGCTGGATGTCGCTGCCGCTGACTCACGCTGGGTCACAGGTGCGTTCAGGTGCTGCTCGGACTTTGTTGCTCCTTTGTGTCCCCAAACGTTTACCACATGCAAAAAAAAGTCAAAATCAACACTTTAACAGCATGGTAGAGACAGTAAAACAGTTTTTTTTTCAGTGTGTACATGAGACGATAAATCTACTACTATAAATAAATACGACAATAAATAAATTAATTTAAAAAAATACCAAAACTTTTAAAAGAAAACATACCTTTCAAACCCATTCTCTAAAAAAAAATACATAGAAAATTGGAAAACAAACAAAAAAAATCTAAATGTCTCCAAGACAGAAAACTATGTAGTTAATTTGCTCAGTATTTTTTAGCAACATTTTCTATAATACAATAGTATTTTTTGAAAAAAGAATTTGCCCTCGTGTACCATTCTTATATAGATACAT
>NW_024629743.1:0-1859 GCF_008729295.1 Plectropomus leopardus
AAATAATTGACTAATTTTGGTATAATTTTCTTCTGAGGTTTACTTTTACTCCTGTCATTATTAGGGCTTTAAACTGTGGTGAATTTTAAATCATTATAATAATTTAAACCTAAACAGCAGAATAATTATTTTTAAATAGACTTCATTTGCTGGAGGAGAAAAAGAGATAATTATGGTATAAAATAATTATTTGTTGTGTTATTTAAAGGAGATTTGAAGGTTTTTCAGCTCTTTCTTTGTTTTCAGGGATGATGGAAACGGCTCAGGCCGAGGAGAGGTTGAAGGGCAACGGAGCCAGCCAATCAGCATCGAGTAGGCGGGGCGTACAGATCGTCGATGACGAACCACAAGCCACGCCCGCCGGAGGATGCTGCTCTTCTGGCTAACGCACACACACACACACACACACACACACACACTCTGCCATACAAGCTTGCAGATCTTCATACACACACATTTACGAGTGTCTCTGTCGTCCAGTTGCTCTGAAATCCTTAAAAAAAAAAAAAAAACAGCTGTTGCTGCTGTGTTTATCCAGCACCGCCTCTGCTGCAAAGGAGCATGGGAAATCATTTTTAAAATGGTTTAATCGCTGCTCCCTCCAAAATAAAAGCAACTCGTGATTAAAAATGACCAATTTAAATTTGACGCCAATCACATTTTCAGCACTTTATTTACTAAAATTTCCTACAGAGGCCAAAACTCCCGCAGAGAAACATCGAAGAATAAACCTCCAATCTGCAGCAGTTTGCTTTGTGTCATTAATACTTCATTAATAAAAAGGAAAAAAAAAGCCGAAATAACTTTGAGGAGATAAAATGGTGGCAGAGATTTATTTAATTTTCTTTTTTGTTTGTTAGTTTTTTTTTGGTGGGAAATCTCTTGAGGGATAAAACATACAAACACACACTGTATAAACCTCCATTAATCGTCATATTTATCAAAAAATATAAACATGTTTCCTGCTTTCAGAGAGGAGCAGCAGGCCGACAACGCCACCTGCTGGATAAAAGTAAAAAAAATAAATATAGAAAATAAAAAGGACGTGTTCAGATATTTTTAGGTTTCTCTTAATACACCCTTATTCTTTAATAACACAACTACTCTGCTGTAAGAGATCATTTTTTATTGTTTTTCAGTTAATATCAGCAGTGTTATAACTGCAAAAAAGTGCAGATTTTGTGTTTAAAAAAAAAAGACTAACTTTTAAAGATGCCGAGTTGACTCAGACTGCGTCTGCGTTTTAGTTTCAGCTGAGCTTTAGAGCTTATTCTCATATTTATCCTCCATCTCCCAGGTATGGAAGCCGATTGATGTGATGGAAAAAAAAAAGGTCCCCTAAATAATTTTCCGTTTTCGGTTTGCGACTTTGTGACAGTCATCTTAAGTTATTCTGAAAAAGTTTCCCAGTATTTAGAGAAAGTTTCTCATTTTGATATATTATGTCATTTTTTTTTTTGAGAAATTGAGTAATATATTTTGAGATACTAACTCATTTTGAGAAATTTTCTTATTTTGACATAAGTAAGCAATTTGAGAAAGTTATTATTATTTTATTATTAGTTATTATTTTGACGTACTAAGTCGTTATTTCGAGAAAGTTTCTCATTTTGATGTACTAAGTCATTTTTTTTTGAGAACATTTTTTCATTATTTTTAGGTACCAAATCAATATCTTTAGAAATTCTCTCATTTCAATGAACTAAGTCAATATTTTGTTATTTTCAAGTTTCTCATTTTGGTATTCATTTTGAGAAAGATCGATATTTTGAGATATGAAACCATCCATTTAAAATACTAAAATACTGACAGGACTGACAGGATCTTTTGTTTTTATTTTTAATTACATTGGCAGAAAT
>NW_024629744.1:0-2150 GCF_008729295.1 Plectropomus leopardus
AGATGACGATAAAAAATGAAGATAAATTAAAATGATGAAAGGGATGAAAATATATAATAATAGAATAAAAGGTAAAATAAAATACAATTGTACAATATAGCTTTAAAAGTTATGATAATATTAGTTATATAAGTAAGTTAAATAAAAACTAGATAATAATACATTATAAAGACAAAACACAGTCAAATGAAATTGATAAGATGGATAAAAAATAATAATGATTATAAGTAATAGTTCAAAAGAAATAAAACAAAAGTTTATGACATGAATACAATGAAATAAGTGAACAAAATAAATAATGTCCACAAACTATTTTTAATGAAGAAGCTGGTTGAACAGGTGATTTAAGGTCGTATATGAACCATTTCAGTCTTATGTACATTAACAATATACATTTTTCAGAGAGAGAACAGCTGCGTTACCTGTTCTGTGTCTGGACGTCTGCATGGTTGTTGTTGTTGTTTATTTATAGAGACATGAAATGTGTCTGTTTTTAGCTCTCTAATGAGGGCTGTGATTACCAGGTGGACTGATTATTACCTCCTCTACTTTCTCAGGGCAATCATGATGTCACCAGACGACCGAGCCCTGGAGGACCTGTTGTATGGCCCTGACCTTGGTGACGAGGCGGAGCTGGGCAGAGGCGCAGCGGGGATGGAGGAAGGTGCTGCTGCAGAAAATGTGAGCATGACAGTGACGGAGGAAGTATTCAGACCTTTTAAAGTAAAAGTACTAATACCACACTGTGAAAATATGCCATGATGACTAAAAGTCCCGCATTCAAAACCTCACCTAAGTAAGTAAGTATTTATCAGCAACTGTAGGCCTGCTTAAAATATGACAAGTAAAAGCACTGAAAGTGCAGTAAAATGTTTCATGTTTTCAGTGTTTTCCTAAACTATCAGATGTTTTTACATTAATATTGCATTAATGTGCCTGTTTTTAGCTTTTTGATTATGCATTTTCCAGCTGGTACAAGAGCCTTTTTAAATACAAATTGCATAAATAATAATAAAAAATAATTAATTCATATGAAAATAAATACAAGAATAAATGAATGAATAAATGCTTCAAAATATACGGAAAAAAACATAAAGGAATGAATGAATGAATAAAGAAATAAAAGAATGAATAAATGCTGAGATAAATATGTAAGTTAAAAATCATTAAAGAATAAATAAATAAAAGTTACTAAGTAAGTTCTCTTTTTCAGAACCAGTAGTATTTTAGAAAAATGATGCAAAAATTTACAAATACAGATACTCCATTAATTTTCTATTTATCTCTGATGTGATATTAAATTCTAACAACATGCACAGAACCTGCAGTATTTTATGATTTATATGTAGGCAATAATTTGTTTTTTCTTAAATAAAATATTGTCCTCTGGAGGAAAAAACTGCCGCTGTGGGTAAAAAAAAACAGCCTTTGTCATTTTGTCTTTATTTAATGCCACAAAATCAAAACAAAGTCAGAGTAGAGGCCTTAAAGCAGATTCAAGCGCCTAAAACTGTTACTGGTGCGTGTTTGGCCGTTTATTACAATAATTGGGTTAGCTCCTTTCAGTGCATTTGGGCCTTAAAGTTGCAAAAAATGGAAATAATCATATTATTTATCAAGGCCACCTCTGCCCGCCCTACAACATCAACAAAACAATAGAAAGTTTAATGACACATTTTCTAATTTTTAATCATGAAAGCAAGTCGTCGCCACTATCTGATCTACAAGGATTCTGTCTCAGACTCCGACAGCGGTGTCCATCAAGGAGCCAATGACGTGTGCCGGCTGCGGCGAGCAGGTGTGCGACCGCTTCTTCCTGTTGGCTGCAGGCAGCGTGTGGCACAGCGTCTGCCTCCGCTGCAGCCAGTGTCACTGCGAGCTGCAGACGCACCCCTCACTCTACTGGAGAGACGGAAACATCTACTGCCAACAGGACTACTGCAGGTCCCAAAAACTACTCAGTCCGTTAAAAGTGTTTGTTTCCAGAGTTATCAGATTGTTTCTTTACCTTTTGAATCATCAGCACATTGGTTTGACTTCCTTCAGAAATATAGTGAAGAGGCAAGAAGCATCTTAACAAGACATGGCCCACTTTTGCAAAAAGTTACTAGAAAATTACCTGAAAGACCTAGAAAAAATCCTGAAAAAAA
>NW_024629745.1:0-1775 GCF_008729295.1 Plectropomus leopardus
ATCCTCTCCCCAAATAAAGTGACTGAACGGCACGTGTGAAATCTCAGCAGCATGAGTGGACGGTTTCAGCCGATGTCTCCGACGACCATTAAAATAAAAAGTGTCTGTGATGTAATCCCGCTGGTGCTGTGAGGCTGATGAAACTGTTGCAGCGCGGCGAGACTGACGGGGACGTTAATGGAGGCGTCTCTGTGGCTTCATCACACGAGTCTTTGTTCCCTTTAAAGATGAAAAGCAGAAGACACAGACGGCAGACTCGGTCCGACATCTGAGGAAGAAAAACACCTCTGAGTCTGAAAAACCTCCATCAGGTGCTGAACTGAAGCCGAGTTCACCTGCTGAAGGTTAATACAGAGAGAAATCTCTCACATGTTGACGGATTTCAGTCAACTTCTCTCAAAAAAATCAGATTTCAGAGAGAGCTTGAACATTAAACAGCAAAATCATCCTCCGACTCAGGCAGCAGATTTAACCCTTTGAGGCCTGAGCAAATTGGTTTGATTTCTTTCAAAAACACGGGGAGAGCAGCGTCAGTCTAACAAGAAACAGCCTCAAAATTTGTCTAAAACAAATAAATAAAGTTACAAGGAAATTACCTGACAATAAGCACGAAAAAGTAAACTGTTTGTTAAACCACTTTTCATGATTTACACGCTCGAAGTCCTTCGATGCATTGATAAAACAATCCAACACTGCAGAGTTTCGCCTGTGATATTTGTCGAGGATTTCCTTCAAAGCAAAACTGCACATATCAGATTCTTTTTTGGGGGGTTTGCAGGAGTTAAATGTAGATCCTGGATCCTCTGATTGAAATGTAAATTAAGTTTGAGTTCCTAAAAAGTTTCTACGGTGGAAGCAGAGTAAATGAAGGAACATTTCTTCAGTTAAAGCTGGAACAAAGAGAAGTGCTAAAGAGATAGGTGATGTTAAAAATAGAAGAGGTGTGTCGTATTTTCCAAACCCAGGTGGAAATGAGCAGCGTTTTCAGCTCCGCTCTGTGACAGAAGACAGTTTCCAGTGATTCTCGCACCGGCTGGATCTCGGTGCGCGGATCCCGCCGTGATCTGCAGCTCTGTGTTATTTTTCTGGCTGTTTCTCCGCTGATGGAGAAAACTTTCCCGCCATCATCTCTGCTGGAGCTCCAGCTGCTCCCACACCGAGCGTTTCTGACGGGAACACAGAGCCAGACTCCGTGTTTGACACCTAAACTCGCCCTGAACTTTGAGTTTTTCCTCAGCGGCGTGAAGTGACGAGCGGAGGAGGAGGAGGAGGAGGAGGAGGAGGAGGAGGTGGTAATTACTCCATGTCGACTCCCCCGTGATAAAAGAGGACGATGTAAATGTCTGTCAGGAATCTGAATAATCAGAGTTGAGGGCTTCAGGAGATTTTTGCGGTAAAAGTGGATTTTTCTGAATCACTGCTGATCTGCTCCCGTGGTCCCTTTAACCCTTCAAAACCCGTAGTGACGTCAGTTTTCTCGTGCTGCGTTCAGATGCCTTTCACATGTATTTAAACCTTTGAAAACACTGCTTAAAAGGCAACGAGCAACTTGGTAAAAATGGCCCCATGTCCTGCAAAAAATAAGGAAAAGGTGCCGAGAAAATGACTTTAAAATTAATTTTAAAAGAGAGAAATTCTGAGTTTAACAATAGAGAAAATGTCCAGAAAACTAAAATCAAAATAAGAATTACTGTTAAAACTGGCTGTTGACTTTTCTATCTTATCTTATTCTATTAATTTGTTTAAAAACTATTATTTATTTATTAGTTTTTATT
>NW_024629746.1:0-1834 GCF_008729295.1 Plectropomus leopardus
AAAAATGGCATTTTCAGAAAACTGCTTAAAACCATTTTAAACCACATAAAATAGCATGCCGAAACACACAATAGCAAAGGATTTTGCAAAAACAGTCCAAAACACCATTAAATAGCCATGTCCAAAAATCCACTACAAATCCAAGGCTATAGTATGGCAAAATGTCAAAAAATGCCATTTTCAAAAAACTGCTTAAAACCATTTTAAACCACATAAAATAGTCTGCTGAGACACACCATGACAAAGGATTTTACAACAACAGTCCAAAACACTTTTAAATAGCATGTCCAAAAATCCACCAGAAATGCAAGGCTATAGTATGGCAAAATGTCAAAAAATGGCATTTTCAGAAAACGGCTTAAAACCATTTTAGAGTACATTAAATAATGTGCTAAGACACACCATAGCAAAGGATTTTACAAAAACAGTCCAAAACACCATGAAATCGTAGGTCCAAAAATCCATCAAAAATGCAAGGCTATAGTATGGCAAAATGTCAAAAAATGGCATTTTCAAAAAACTGCTTGAAACCATTTTAAACCACATAAAATAACGTGCTAAGACACACCATAGCAAAGGATTTTGCAAAAACAGTCCAAAACACCATTCAATAGCATGTCCAAAAATCCACCAAAAATGCAAGGCTATAGTATGGCAAAATGGCATTTTCAAAAAACGGCTTAAAACCATTTTAAACCACCTAAAATAGCGTGCTAAGACACACCATAGCAAAGGATTTTGCAAAAACAGTCCGAAACACCATTAAATTGTATGTCCAAAAATGCAACAAAAATGCAAGGCTATACTATGGATAAATGTTAAAAAATGCCATTTTAAAAAAAACTGCCTAAAACCATTTTAAACCACATAAAATAATGTGCTGAGACACACCATAACAAAGGATTTTGCAAAAAGAGTCCAAAACACCATTAAATCGTATGTCCAAAAATCCAACAAAGATGCAAGGCTATAGTATGGCAAAATGTCAAAAAATGGCATTTTCAAAAAACTGCTTAAAACCATTTTAAACCACATAAAATAGCATGCTGAGACACACCATATCAAAGGATTTTGCAAAAACAGTCCAAAACACCATGAAATCGGAGGTCCAAAAATCCAACAAAGATGCAAGGCTATAGTATGGCAAAATGTCAAAAAATGCCATTTTCAAAAAACTGCTTAAAACCATTTTAAACCACATTAAATAGTGTGCTGAGACACACCATAACACAGGATTTTGCAACAACAGTCCAAAACACTTTTAAATTGCATGTCCAAAAATCCACCAGAAATGCAAGGCTATAGTATGGCAAAATGTCAAAAAATGGCATTTTCTAAAAACGGCTTAAAACCATTTTAAACCATATAAAATAACATACAAAACATGCCATGACAAAGGTTTTTTCAAAAACAGTCCAAAACACCATTAAATAGCCATGTCCAAAAATCCACTAAAAATCCAAGGCTATAATATGGCAAAATGTCAAAAAATGCCATTTAAAAAAAACTGCCTAAAACCATTTTAAACCACATAAAATAATGTGCTGAGACACACCATAACAAAGGATTTTGCAGCAACAGTTCAAAACACTTTTAAATAGCATGTCCAAAAATCCACCAGAAATGCAAGACTATAGTATGGCAAAATGTCAAAAAATGCCATTTTCAAAAAACTGCTTAAAACCAATTTAAAACACATGAAATAGCGTGCTAAGACACACCATAGCAAAGGATTTTACAAAAACAGTCCAAAACACCATGAAATCGGAGGTCCAAAAATCCACCAGAAATGCAAGGCTATAGTATGGCAAAATGTCAAAAAATGGCATTTTCA
>NW_024629747.1:0-2527 GCF_008729295.1 Plectropomus leopardus
CTGGGCTTACTCTCAAAGTTCAGAGGCTGCAGGGGACACACACATAAAGACATTATACACATGAAAGCCGGCGTGGCTGCTGAACTCTGGCTGCACTTTGGCTGCTGGTGGAAACACAAAGAATTCTCAGTCATAATTCCTTCAAGAAACACTTGAAACTGTGCAGATGTGATGGTAAAAAGAGCCTCTCCTGCACAGTGCGAGTTAACATGGTGCTTCTCTGCGTTCTGGGTGCATCAGAACGAAAATGTCCAATAAAAGAATGAAGAGAGGAGATAACATGCCGCGCAAACTGACGCACAGTGCAACGAGACGACAGCAACGTAAAGAGATCAAGACAGATGTTTCTTTTTTAAAACATTGCTACTTTAAATTTAGCGCAGAATTTACCAAAAGAAACTGAGAGTCAGCACTTTCAAAAATTCAATCGCCAGATTTTCAAAGGGAGTTTTGTAAATTTAGGCTTTACAAATGCAGGTCGTTTCTCCGTCTTTTAGTGAAACAGAACATAAATCACTTCATATTTGTTAACCCTTCGATAGCCCTTGTTTAGCCCTCGATGGCCCAAGAAATTAGTAAAAAAGAAAAAAAAAACAACTAAAAAATAATAATAAAAAACCCTCAAACAACAAACAGGGAGGTTCAAAACAAAAACAAAACAAAACATAAAAGTTAAAAAAACAACAACAAACAAACAAACAAACAAGAACCCCAACCCCCCAAAAAATCTATATACTTTTTTTAAAAATTTTTTTCATAGTTTTATAGACAATCTTCCTTTTGAAAAAAACAAAAAACAAACTTTTTAAGCTATTTTCTTGTCACCTTTTACTAATTTCTTGCAGTGTGTGGGACATTTATTACCAAGTTGCTTACTGCCTTTTTCGAAAGAAATTAACCAATTTGCTCACATTTCAAAGGTTTTAAATAACTATAAAAGGTGTCTGAACGCAGCACAAGAAAACTGACATTGATCCAGGTTTCAAAGGGTTAAACAAGCATCTCTGCAGCCTCAAAGTGAGATAAATTTATGCACAAATAATATAGAATCTGTAACTTCAACTTACTTGTAAAATGTTTCTATTTTCAGTGACTTACAAAACAAATAAAAAACAGATTTAACTGTTTCTGTGTACCCTTTTCACTGTGATGATGCCGAAAAGGTTGGTGGGGTCGGTGCTGATGTCAAAAGTGTCTCTCCCGTCTCCATCGATGATGCTGTACTTCATCTCGGCGTTGACCCCGATGTCCCTGTCCTTGGCCCAGATGCGACCCACCACTGAGCCCAGAGGCGCCGACTCTGGGATGCTCATCTGATAGAGCCCTGAGGAGATAAACAAAGCGTCAGCATCACACCGTCTGTTTTCACCCTCTAGAGGGAGCCAAACCTCTTCCGTCACCTTCACGCTCTCAGAATCACATCTCACACAGCTTCAAATAAATGGCTCCATAAACGCCTCACAATTGGGTTATATACTGTCTCGTGGGTCGGCTTCAATTTCATCTACCGTTTAACCTCAAAGAAGAGGTGACAGCTGCCCAATTTGTGGCGCTCCCCGCAGTCCAAAGTGAAATGCCGGCACATTGTGCTTGACAGTGGGGAATCCCTGAAGCTCTTCACTACCGATCAAAGTTCCATCCAAGTGATGGCGCTAATTGGTGGGGGACTGGTGATGGAGGTGGGCGGCTGCGGGTGTTTTCTTTGTCTCAGAGCGAAGCCGCCGCGTCGACCAGGAGGAGATGACCGCGGACAGCTAGACAACCCCTGACCTCGGGGACGGTAATGAGAGCAGCAGAAATGGGGATAATCAAAGAGACAGCATGGGGCGACTGGTGGCTGAGAGAGGGAGGAGGCCAGCGGGTAAATGACCTGAGACTGGTGGCCAGGAGCGGACGGGAGGGCGGAGGGCCGCACGGCTTGGATGCTCCAGAGCAGTGAGGTGGATGTGGAGACGTGTGGGCTGAGCGGCATCCACACAAAACGGTAAACTCCAACTCTGGATGTCAGCGTTCACAGCTGGCTTCACCCTCCGAAACCTGGATCGACATCCTCTTTGTTGTGCTGCATTCAGACGCCTTTAACAAGTATTTAAACCTATAAAACCCTCAGTGAGTCGGTTTTATTTATTTCAAAAATGAGGGAAAAAGGCAATGAGCATTTTCAAGAAATGTCCCACAAATTGAAAGAATTTTTACCATTTTGCTAGGTCATTTTGTTGTTTTGTTAACTTTTTTTTTGCTTGTTTTCAGGTAATTTTTTTTAATTTTTTATCACTTTTTAAGGTTTTTTTTTGCTTATTTTTGGGCCATTTCAAGAATTTTTTAATTTTAGGAAATTATTTTAAAAAACTAAGAGAATTATATATCTAATGGCCATTATTACATATTTTAGATTATTAAAAAAAAAAAAACCTTACAGAAATTTTAAAAGTGAAAAAAAAAATTCTGATGTTTTGTACACAACAACAAAAAATGCAGATTAATTGATTATTGCTAATAATGATGCATTTAGTCACATTTCCGTATT
>NW_024629748.1:0-2817 GCF_008729295.1 Plectropomus leopardus
TTGTTGGATTTTCAAAGTTCAGACAGTCCTTGAACACATCATGTGTCTTCTCACCAGAGAGTAATAATTTTAATAGTTTCACTGTATTTCTTTATTTATTCTGGTCTCTGCGGATCACTTAAACCCGTCTGTACGGAAATGAATCTCTTACTGGTGATCAGCCCTCCCCACCACAGCCAGTCCTTCAGGTAGCCGTGACCTCCGTCACCTGGACACGGAAAAATCACCGTCAGCGTGAAGCAAACGAATCCTGATCATGAACTTTTAAAACATTAATTTTCTTTGTTTTTCAGCCAATATAACTGAATATTCCTCAATAAATCTGACTGAATATGAGCATTTGTTGTTTCAGTTTCTTGTGAAACAAACTGAACTTTAAGTGAAAAGAAAAAAAGAATCAAAAGCTGTTGAGAAACTTTTCTGTTTGTTCTCGTTTCAAAGGTCCAAACTCTGTTTCTCTGTTTCTCGTTATCTGCAGCTCCACGTTTTCATCAATAAGTCGCAGAAAAATACACAGAATCGTGTTTGGACACATTTTAGGGAACTGAATCATTCGAGCATTTCACATTCCTGCCGTAAGATTTTAGATTTCAGAAGATTAACAATAAAAATTTAACTAATCTGTTTATTTGTCAAATTAATTTAATTAACTGAAACTGATTTATTTGATCAGTTGATTATCTGACAAAAGAATGAATTTATTTGATAAATTAATTTATTTATTTGACAAACTGATGGATTTAATTGTCAGATAAATGGATGAGTTTGACAAAATCAGTTAATTATTTTACAAATCAACAGATTCATTTGACAAGGTGTTATTGATGGATTATTCAACAGATAAACAGATTATTTAGACAAAATTTATGAGATTATTTTACAAATGATTTATTGTTATGATATATTAATTATTTGTTAAATAATTTGTTTTTTGAATTATTTGACAAACATGTTTGTGTTTTTTTTAACAAACTAATGGATGTATTTGATCAATTAATGGATTAGTTTGACTAAATGTATTAAATATTTACATAATACACATACATCACTGGATTGTATGACATTTTTTTATTGTATTAATTTAGCAAATAATGGATTATTTAACAAACATGTTTGTTGTTTGTTTTAACAAATTTATGGGTTAATTTGACAACATTTCATTAATTTGACAATTATTTTTCAAATTAATTACAATCCAATCCAAATGTATTTATAGAGCAAATTTAAAAACAGAGTTGACCACAGTGCTGTATATCGATAAATATATTAAAAAATAGTGATAGATGATAAATATAAAATAGCACAAATGACATAAAAGAGGACAACAAAAACAAGAAAACCAAAACTATCAAAACTTAGAATTAAACTGTTTAAAAAGAAAATAAAACCACAAAATAAAGAGTAAAATATTAATATTATTTGACAAATCAATGGATTATATGACAAATATATGTTTTTTTATTAATGGATTTATTTGACAAAATGTATAGAATTATTTGACAAACATATTTTTTTATTATTTTATTTACAAATTAACAGATTATTTGACAAAAAAATGGATTATTTGACAAACCTGCTCTGGTGTGTCCGGCGCTGGCCAATCGGAGGAGAGCTTTCTTCTTCAGGATGACGCTTCCACCAATCAGGACGGCCGACAGCAGAGCCAGAGTCAGACCCAGCCAGGGGTTAAAGGTGACGCCCGTCCGCACATCTGGACACAAAGAGTGTGTGTTCATCACAGTGTGTGTGTGTGTGTGTGTGTGTGTGTGTTTTCTTTCGTGTAAAATCGCCTGAAATAAAAATCGTGTTACAATAAAAGAGGAAATGCAGAGAACTAAAATGCTGCGATACAAAAAATCGTTTTTATGTGAGGAGGAATCAGAGAAATCTATTCTTCGTTATAAACTTCGGTCCTCAAAATAATGATAAAACATTCAATTTATTCATTTAGCTACATTTTAACAAAAAACTTCTTTTTGTTGTTTTTGTTTTTCATTCACTGTTGTCTTTATTTTTGTTGTTTTCATTGTTGTTTGTCCGCTCTCAGATTCCACCACTGTCCATAGTCACATTTATTGTCTTTGTCCTCTTATTTAAAAAGAGTCAAATCAATGTCCCTAAAAACTGTCAAACATAATCACATAATCCTGATAATAACAGATTTCTTCGCTCTCAGACCTCTGACGTACTTTTGTTTGGGGATATTCGAGCTCTGAGTTTTTAATTACAGTTCCTGTAACACGTTTGGTAAACAGTCTGCGGTCGTCACGGTTACTGAAACAGCCGCTAAAACCACCATGTGCACTTTGGAAAGCAAGAAGTGATTATTAAAAACAGAAAGTGACCTCAACGTTTCGTTTAAATGTCGGAACAACGAGCCGCTGCTCTTCTGTCTGCTTTCTGTTTGTGGAAGTCTGAAAACATTTTCCCTTTTTCACAGAAACATTTCTCTGGACGGTTGTCTGCAGACCAGTATGAACCAGTTCACCCACTACAGACACTTACACAGGTCACCAGTGTTTTACAGGTTCACACTCATCTTTACCAAAAAAATTCCAGGACTTTCCAGGCAAATCTTAAAGATCATATACTCTCTGAAATCACCATCAGAGCACCTTATTGGTTATTTCATCACTATATAACAGCTTCTTTAAATATAAATCATTTCAAAAATAATGAATTCAGGACAGAAATCAATGACTGTTTGCTAAATGGCTGCATTTAGTATTTATAGTTTTTTTAAAAGTTTTTTTATTTGCGTCTTTTTTCTAAAAGATTTGGGGGATTGTTAAAGAATAATGTTAGATGATTTATTTT
>NW_024629749.1:0-2182 GCF_008729295.1 Plectropomus leopardus
ATGCATCGTATAAAAAACATCTTTATAAAATGAAATTAGGTTTTTCCAAGCTTTTAGTAAAGCAATTTAATCATAAAAAATGTCAGCCGTGCGGTTACAATGCCTTTTAAAGAGTTAAGAAAAAAGCAGAATTTCCCATAATGTTGAACTGTTCTTGTGATTGTTGTTCATATTATTGGGAGGAAACACAGAGTCAAATTTTTGTGTCTTTCAGCATGTTGATATGTCTGATCGGCACAGTGTGGAGGGAGTTAACAGAGCTGTATGCTGAATGTTTTCTGGTTTCAGCTGTTCTTCAGCATGTATCCAGACCGGGACAACCCCTGGAGGATGCTGGCCGTCTCTTCCACAGACACTTTCTGTATCCTTTTCTTCCACATTGTTGTCGAAGCACATTGTGATTTTATGTCCTGATCTCAAATTAGAAACAAAAAAGAAGGCAGCAAGAAGGGCCTTTAATCAACAGGAAGAGGGCCGGAGCATGATGCAGCTGTGTTTGACTTTTAATATAAAGGAGACGATTAAAAACAGATTTTTAAAAATGTGTTTTTTTTATCCACAAGGGTCTTAATCAGAGTGGATGCTGCAGGAGGGGAGTGGCAGTCCTGACAGGTGAAAAGATGCTCCCTGCTGCTGTGAACAGGAACACTGCGCAGTTATGAGATTATTCTTCTGGAGCGTTTAATCAGTTCGGAAATGCCATCTCCAAAAAGTCTCCTGTGCTGGTCTTTATTCTACGATTCAAATAATTTAAAAAAGAAAGAAGAAAACCATTTGTGTGTGAGATTTTTTCTCCTTTTTAATACACAAACACACATTCAACATTTTCTCTTGACAATCGCCGTTTCACAGCGATGAACCTGACAGATTTTCGAGACAACGCTCTGCTGAAGCTCCAGGTGGGCGGGCCGTTCACAGGAGGGATGATCGACCTCACCAACCAGGAGTACATCCTGATCCAGGTGGAGCAGACCGAGCCGGCGGGACAACGGAGGAGGAGGACTCAGCAGGTGAGGACGTCCGGGGAACATTTTTTTTGCTGTATCATCAGAGTTGATCAGCGAAACTCATTTATCTTTTGCTGTTTGTGAACAGGTGGTGCATAACTGGACCATTCCTCTGCACAGTGAAAGAAGTGACCAGATACTGTTGACAAGAACATTTGAGATGCTCAGCAGGTACACAGAGCATGCTGGTTTGGACATGCATACTGGCCTCTGTCACTGGTCCAATTAGGGACTGTGTGAAAATTATTAGGGGTTAAGAAAAAGAAGGATTTTTTTTTTGATGGATTATTTGCCTGAGGAGGGAGCGACTACTTTTTTTTTTTTACCTCAGATTTAGTTTTTTTTTCATCTTTTCTGTTAACTTTTTTATTTTATAGGTCCACTGTGTAGGATTTAGGGGGATACAGTGATAGAAATTGAATGCTATATGCACCACAATGTTTTCTTTTGCGTATAATCACCTGAAACTGAGAATCCCTGTTTTTGTTACTTTAGTTGAAGCCGTTTCTATGCACATACAGACCTGAATTCAGCAGGCGGGACCCTGTTCATTCCAGAGCACGGCCGAGCACGAGCGAATGCAGCCGAGTGGCGAACTTCCGCCAGTGGCTTCTGGTTTTTCGCCCCACTAACTTGAATGGGGACAAAATTATTTAATCTTGTGACTCTTCTTGACTTTTACAAATATTATCAGACTTAAAGGAGAAATTCTTGATAGCGAAGCGAATCATTTCATTTTGACATCTCTTTCCCAACGTAAGTCTGTGGAAAAAAAGTCTTTTTGGGGCAAAATGGCATCCGCAGAAACTGCAGAACCGTGTTAGGCCACTGCAAAATTTTGCCTCAAAGCCTGGCACACCTCCTGAGGGCCTGAAACAGACGAACCAAACACTGGGTCTACATAGGACTATTTACATTTTTAATGTTGGCCACTGTGATTCTCCTGCAGAAGTTTCAGATTGCAGCTCTAGATTGCAGGTGAAATTCCTTTAAATCCCCAGCCTGTTCTCACGCTGAACTTGTCAAAAGCGTCGACTCTGTCAGTGCTTTTAGCGTAAGAGTATGACGCCAAAATCGATCGTCTACGTCCAACCGGTGTGCAGCTGGACGGGTGAGATGAGAACTTGGAAAGAATACAGATTTTTTTACAGACTACAGACCTTTTTTTCCTTCAT
>NW_024629750.1:0-2313 GCF_008729295.1 Plectropomus leopardus
TGTTTGTGGCAGTTTCTTAAGGTATTGTTCACTGTATTAGCCAATCAGCTGTCTTTTTACCCTCCAATAAATGCCAAGCCACAAACAGTCCAAACCAGATTCTCACACACACCCTGTGAGGACAAACTGAACTTCAGGAGCTACAACCATCTTGACATTAATTTACCAGGAATCAGCCATGGATTATCAGAAGCAGGTAAGAACTGACAACACAAAGATCAGCTGTTAATTATCTTGTAATAGCAGAGTGGAAAAAAACTAAGATAAAAATATTTTTAGTATGAACAGTCATGTTACAATGTTTAACCATTTGAAGATGTATTCATAATATATAACACTTTGTAATTCTGGAGGTAAATGTTATGTAATAGAAAAGTGCAAATATAGCAATGCAACTTAAGCCAATGGAACTGTGAAAGCAAAGAAATATATATAAAGAACCTATTTTAAACTCATCCTGCATTATTACATATATAACATTGCATTCATTAAGAAGGTACTTTTGTCTAACTCAGAATACTAGCAGTCAACCTCCATAAGAGCAAGAGATAGATGTAATCCAAATTGTTAGTTTATAACTTGTAAATAAGGGGGATCAGTTTTACCACTTGTGGCAGTAGCCTTCCTCAGGGTGATTGTAATGTGGCTGAACCTGCTTCAAGGCTGGCAAGGGAGTGGAGCAGGGTGGAGACACATCTGAAACTTAATTCTTTGATTATTATTTACCATCATGTGTTTTTGTTATGAACGCAGGTTGAAGAAATTGAATCCACTGCCAAGTTTGGAGACATGATAGAATTTTCCTACCCGATTGGATATTCGCACTGGGGAGTGTATGATGAAGATGGACATGTGATCCATTTTGCTGTTGCAGGTGAGGTAAAACATTCAGTCAACATGCATAGATTACATAACATAAGCTGCAATACAAAACAATACTGACTTCTTAACCCTTTGAAACGTGAGCAAATAAAATCGTTCAAAAAATATGGGAAGACGGTAATAAGCAAATGAACTGTAATGGTAATGAACGGTAATGAACAACTGAAAGGCCTCTAAATGCAGCAAAGTTAACTGATGCAGGTGTTACAGGGTTAAAAATAGATTTTTGCACTCAGGACTCCTCAACAGGTGCTTCAGGATGACGTTACGATGGCTGGACAAATATCTGAGGAATGTGTTTGAGCTGTGAAGGGCTCCTGTGGTTGACAGCTTTCAGTTGCCAAATTTAGTTGGCTGATGGCTGATGTTTTGATATTTAGTGTTGAGGCCACTTTTTGATTTATATGCTACTATTCTATTAAATAGCACCCTTTAAAAAAGCTCTATAAGCTCTGTCAGTTTATAAACCATTTAACCAGGGATGGCGCGAGTACCAGAATATTGTCCTCAAGTACAAGCACTACTACTTTAAAGAAATTGTACTAAAGTACAAGTAAAAGTAAGTACAAATAAACAGAAAATCTAAAGGATCCATATTTTTTGTCTTATTCTTCAGATGAAGGGCAGCTGATGAACAGGATACGTACGTCCATAGAATCATGGCTGCCTGTATGTGGTGACTTTCTTATTCGGGAGACCAAGATCCGCAGAGTGCCTCTTGGCGAGGTCAACGTACCAAAAGGAGCCCACGTCTTGATCAGCAACAACCGCCATTTCTTCACGCCATCATCGCCTGAGGACATGAGACAAAGGCGAGATGCACTCCTTGACAAGGTCTTCACATATAACCTCTTCAGTCTCAACTGTGAGCACTTTGCCACGTTTGTGCGCTACGGAAAAGCTGTGTGCAACCAGGTACGAATTTGGCAGTGCAAAAAATAACATTTTGCAATGTTTCTTTTGTTGTTTTTTTTCATAAGTGTAATTTAGAACAGTTAGAAAACAGTTGTTAAAAATTGTGATGTGATTTTTGTTATATTAAAAGTTGTTCTAGCTTTCCAATTAATCATAAATAAAGCCATATTAATTTCAGGCTTAAATCACCAACATCCAGGTTAAACCCCACCCACTTTCGGTTCAAGCCCCGCCCCCTCTGAGTACGAATAGGGACACAGATAATTAAGTTGGTCAAACAGATACAGATAATGGTGTACTTGCTCAACCCTTATAGATAGCTAGATAGTTGTGTGTTTGTGTGTGTGTGTGCGTGTGTGGACCGTACTGACCATTAAGTGACTGTTCTACTGTTATTTCTCCGTCAGATTCCAGCAAGAACCAAGAATTTAGAGTGTGAGGACGCGACTGCAGCCTTCCAAAAGGTCATTGACTCTGCAGAAACGTCCCCAGAGGATGAATGAGCCCTCTGATGTG
>NW_024629751.1:0-2440 GCF_008729295.1 Plectropomus leopardus
ATAGTTTATCGTTGAGTCCAAGTGAACATTTGTGCAAAATTTGAAGAAATTCTCAAGATGTTCTTGAGATATCGCCTTCACAGGAATGAGATGACAAGGTCACGGTGACTTTTGACAACCAAAATCTAAACAGTTCATCGTTTAATTCAAGTGAACATTTGTGCCAAATTTTCAAGTCCCTTGAGCTGTTCTTGAGATATCGTATTCACAAGATCGAGAAAGACAAGGTCACAGTGACCTTTGAACACCAAAATTAAATCATCATCCCTGAAACCAAGAGGATGTTTGCGCCAAAATTTTACAAATTCCCTCAAGGTGTTCATGAGATATCCCATTTACAAGAATGAGAAAGACAAGGTCACAATAACTTTGACAACCAAAATCTAATCAGTTTACCTTTAGTACAAGTTTACGTTTGTGCCAAAATTGCAAAAAAATTACCTCAAGATGTTCTTGACATATCTCATTAATCAGAATGAGACAGCTGCAAAGTCGCAGTGACCTTTGACAGCTAAAATCTAATTCAGTTCATCGTCGAGTCCAAGTGGACGTTTGTGCCAAATTTGAGGAAACTACTTCAAGGTGTAGAAAAAAAATGACTGAACACATTAAAACAAAATGCCTCGAGCCACAGAGGCATAAACAGGTGCTGAGCTAGCAGCCCATCTGAATGTGCCAAACAGCACAGGAAAAACACTGATTTTTAACATTAAACTGCTTTTTTCAACGTCTACTGGTTTAAATCACCGAGTTTGTTTGTTTTGGAGAGAAAGAGACCTCTGTGGATACATCGGCTAACGTTAAAAATCTCCCAAACAACGAGGAAATTGTCACTGGGAGAAGTTTCAGCTGGTTGCAGACTGCAATCCTCACTAACTGACGACACTAAATCCCTCTAAATCTTACACACTGTTCCTTTAAGAGAACACACAGAGCACAAATGACTTTTTGTTCCATTACAAATGATAAGAACGTGGAAAAAGCTATAGAACAAATCGTTTTGGAGGGTTTGATTGACATATTGTTCAAAATTTACCTAAAAAGGACAATGCAAAAATGCGCAATGTGCCATACTATCTCATCTTTAAAAGGAAAAGAATAATTACGATCAATTTCAAGGAAGTATCAATACAGTTTCCTTCTTGTCTGTGCTGAATGCAGCAATAGAAGAGCCAGCAAACAGAAATGTTTAATCCAGAATAACTAAGAGATCAAATTTGAGTGAAATGCATCAAAAGTATGTCAAACTCTCAGGATTACAGGCTGTGATATCATGTTATATAAAGTCCAGTTTTTGCACGATATCACGTATGTCAGCTCATCGTGATAAAGAAGTTGTTTCTGCCTCAGTGCCTCAAAAAAAAAAATGCTATTTCTAATTTTGCTGTAATAGATGTCTCTTCTAATTCTGCACATTTGGGACAAAACTCCCCCTAAGAAGCTTTTTCAGCCTACATATGTCACTTTCTCTCCGCAGCATGTTCAGTAATTATGTTTTTCGCATATCACAGTGAAGTTGAAGAAAACCAGACACCCTTCAAGTCTGATAGGCAGCGTTTAATTGGCTCAAAAATCAGCGCCAGGAATAGAGTCAGTCGGCAACGAGCATTACATAACTGTAATTTAGTTTGTTCTGGGTCAGCGGGCCTCGGCTCTCCGACGGTGCAACGTTAAAAAATGTGACAATTCTTATTAAACACAGTGTGAACGATGCAGATCAGCAGGCAGGATCCCGCCTGGAGGTTGCTGACGGTTTTCTATCAGGGTTCCACTGACAGGACTTTTTAATAATTTCTAATTTCATGCCCCCAAAACAAAGGAAAACTCACATCATGTTTTTGCCTCTGAATTTGATCCTTGATGGGTTGAGACACCATTAATCCTCCGTTTTAAATAAAGTCAGAGTGATACTGCATCCGAGTTTAATGCGTTTTATTTCTAGTTATCGTTAACCCTTTCAAACATCCAGCAACGTCACTTTTCTTTTGCTGCTTTTCAGACGCTTTCACAAGTATTTAAACCTTTGGACTTTGAATAACTCGGTGCGATTTCTGTCAAAAACTTGCTTCACGAATGCAAGAAATTAGCCAGAGGAAAATGCCCAGGGAAATAAGACAAAAGACAGGAAAAAACTAAACTGATAATAATCTTAGAGGTTTTCTATACATTTACAACTGTCCTGCCAATAAAAGAATGAGAAAAATTCCCCCAAAATACTGGGGAAAATAAATTGTTGCAGAATTATGATAAAAAAATGTTAACACTTTTTCCAGGACTTTTTTTTTTTTTTTTACTTTTACATTTTTTTTACTTGTTGCTTATTGCATTCTTCCCATGGAAGATGCCCCCAAAAAATATTAGGAAATTTTTTTTGTTGCAGAACTAATCTTATTTTTTATGCACTTTCTCGATGACTTTTCTTTTTTTTTTTTTTTTTTAC
>NW_024629752.1:0-2099 GCF_008729295.1 Plectropomus leopardus
GGGAAAAAGCTTTCAAAAGGCGAAGTATCACTAAATCACCAAAAGATGAGGTATCATTGTCAACAATGGTTATTTCTTTAGATACAATAACTTTGAAACTCTCATATCTTCATTAGTGTTGAGTTTTGATAAAAATCTCACTTCAGTCAGCTCCTTTTTAAACCCCCATCACCTCTGAACAGACAGAAAACGCCTCCGATTCAAACGGGATCATTATCCGCTCGGTTTCTCAGGTAAACTGAGACTATTCAACCTGAAAACTGGGTCAACAGTTGGACGGCGCGTCCACACCCTGAACCGTGGACGGCTTTAAACCACGAAAACATCGAGTCGCTGTGACGAGGCCGCCGGTCAAAGGTCCAAACTGTCAACCAAACTGATCAGATAAAGATTCATTTCCTCCTCATTTATTACAGAGTTGTTGTGCAGAAAATGCAAAATTTATCAATAGAAAAGCATACAAATCAATAAATACTAAGAATTAAGTTTCTGATTATAAACTGATGAGAAATAAAAATGAATCTGGGTTTGAAGGAGTTGGGAAAAACTGGGAAATTCCTAGTTTCTCTACAATAACTCCTAAATGACACTGTTCATTCAGGAAACATGAGACTATTTTCTCAATGAACCCTTTGAAAGCTGAGCAAACTGGTTTGAGATCTTTCAACATCATGGATAGAAAGCAACATCCAACCAAAAATTAACCAACAAAATGAAAAAAATTACCCCATAAGAAGCACAAAAATGCAAAACAAACAAACAAAAACGAAAATTATCTAAAAAAAAATGTGCTGGGAAAAAAAAATTAAAAAAACAAAAAAAAAAACAGCTTAAAAGTCACATTTTTTATGTCACAAATTAATCATGCAAACACTAAAAACAGTCATGTCACCTTTGGTCTCCCATACATATAACACAAATGTCAGATTAGCAACAAAATAAAAGTCTTCACTTTTGATTTAAACTGTGGTTATTATATAACAGTAGATAGCAGCTTATTGCTAATATAAAGGTAACCTGTCAGCCAATAAATAACATCAAATCAGTGAAATGCTGAAGATACGATTAAATATCACAGAATACGCTAATTTATGAGATAATTGTAAACAATGTTCATTTCTTTATGTTCAAATACTCTTAAAAGCTCAAATATCTATATTAGTAGTAATAGTCATTGGTTTAATTTCTATCTAAAAAATGGAGCAACTTGACAATAAATGTCCTGCAAATTACACAAGTTTATTTTTTTAAAGCAAGGGCAAATATCCATTCAAATATATTTATAGTTGTCATAATTATGTATTTAACATTTACTGCAAAATTTTAGTTTTTTTGTATTTTTTTAATCATTTCTTTAATTTTTGAAAGAAAGAAAGTTAGTTAGTTTTCCCAAGTTTCAAAGGTTTAAAGCACACCTAAATTCTGATATAATTAATTACGCTAACCTGTTTCACACTGTTGCTTTTTCATAACTCAAATAATAATCAGCTGACATTGATTGGTTATTGGTTATTGATTATTGGAGTGGTCACTTTATTTCTAAGGGGTTCCCCCAGGAGCCTTATTGGGGCCCCGGTGATACTGTTCTGAGCACAGTAACCAGTTTGGACCAAATTTCAGCCCAAAACAGCCACATTTTCAACACTTTCTAAAGTTAACCACACGTGAATTTAAAGCTGTGTTAAGTTTATTGAGCTTTGTTGACTTCCTGCTGTGGATTATTTTCGCGTTTGTTGACATAAAAACTTCCAGAAAGTGAGTTGCTCACCTCCTCCAGAAACTTGGTGACATCGTAGACTTTGTGGTGGATGAGGATCCAGGTGGATTTGAAGGTGTTCTGCTCCTCGACCTCCGACAGTCTGTAATATTTCAGTCCTTCGGTGCTTTTTTCCTCCGTTTCACCCATTTGTGTCGCTGGAAACTCGGACGGTTTGGGAGCAAAGAGCCGCTGAGAGTTTACCGGAGCCGTTAAACCGCCTGAGCGAGGTTATATAATATCCCACCGAGCCTGTCGGGACCGTGACTCCGCACAAACACACCGACATTTACCCCAGTTTCTGTCAACATAGTCCCGAGTCACTGCGGTCCGCGGCCGTCAA
>NW_024629753.1:0-3064 GCF_008729295.1 Plectropomus leopardus
TCAAGTGATTAATCACTTATGTGACAAAATAACTCAACTGTCCATAATGTTCTGTATAGAATGTCAATGCATTTGTAGTCTAGTAGTCTAGTGTATGTTTGTGTTGTTTCTTTGACATATTAGGTACATACTTTTGTTCAATAAAGCCATGAACCCCCTGGTTTCATACAGAAGATGAAAAAGTGTCTCTTGGTTCAAAGTCCTGTGCTTGTTGGACCCATCCATCTCTCCGCTAAGGTCAAGAATGAACTGATTTGACCTCTTGACCCTTTGAAACCTGGGAAAATTGACTTGATTTCTCACTGAAAGATTGTAACTGAACAGGAAATGACCCCAAAATTAATATTAGTACAAAAAAGAATATTAAAGTAAAAGAATAAAATCAAGAAACGACCTGAAAAAATGCTAAAATAAAATAATAAATATATTTCAAAAATCTATTACTCAATTTTTAAAATGTAATCATTTTAATTATAACTTATTCGAAAATGTTCTCTAATTATATGATCATTTTTAATGATTCTCTTTCTCTGTTTTAAAGCTCACTCATCAGTCACTCACTCTACCTTTCTCAATTATTTTATTTTATTATTTTAGCAATTTTTAAGACTTTCCATGCAAGTTGCTGATTTCTCTTTTTGTTCCCAATGTTCTTGACAGATATAAAATCAGTGTGTCGATTCAGTTTTCAGTGGTTAACTTTGTATATTAATGTGTAACTTGTCGCCCTGTCTCCCGCGTTCATGGCTGTTTTGTATAAAAATGCAGATGTAGATGCTTAAAATCTGAGTTTAACTGCAGATCTTCAGCCTGAAACTTGATGCAGACTGATCAGAATCCCGCTACAGTTCTTTTTTTATTTATTATTGATATTATTTATATTTTCTTAAGATAGTTTTACTGATCATTTTTCCTTCCGTGTACACTCAGAAGAGATGTTATAATCTGTCAGAGGAGCTGAGTTTATCTTCCAGCTGCAGTTTCCATCGAGAGGGAAATATCAGTAACATCAGCATGAGACAAACAGTAAAACAACATCACCTGCTGATGTATTTATGCAGGTGTAGTTATGGTTTCTCAGTGACACAGTTTACAGTACAGCTGCAGGACGAGCACGAGGAGGAGAAATATTTTACTGCTGTTTTATTGCTGCTGAAGTTGTCCGCAGGAGAAAGAAACAAGATTCGGTCTCTTGTTAGGAGTTATGGCAGGAAAAAAGACATCAAGTGACAGACAGGAGACGTCCAACAAGATTAAACTCAAACTGAGGAAAGCAAAATCTGAGGATATTGTCCTTTAAAAGACAAGAGACAAACACAGGAAACATTTCCTTTTGCAGAGTTTTTGATTAAACCCAAAAAAAAAAAAAAAAAAAAGATTTCATGTTTCACATTGTTTTTTAAAATTATAATTATTATTTTTATTTATTTTTTTATTTGGTGCAAAAATGTGTAAATGTTAACTTGTGCCAATGTCAAATATTTTAACTTTAATCTCTTTCTGTTAAAGTTTGTTTCAGAACATCGAAAGACATTGAAATAAATACAGAGAAAGAGAAGAATTTGCTTTCCAAAAGAGAAAAAAGGGCCTGGAGGGCACTAATCAGAATACAGCCCTTAAATGTGCAAACGGACTAACGTTTCAGCACCACGGTGTCTTCACCAGAGTCAAAGAAGCAAAGAAAAACAGACAGCCTCATTTATAGTCAACCTACAGCAGGTGAGCAGCTCACACTGGATAATTGGTAGGTCAGGATTTCAAATCTATTGGACGATACACAAACAGGGGGATAGGGGAAGTTAAATAGTACAAAATACAAATATAAAAAGTGCAAAACATTAAAGATACTGCATGTAACATATCACAGGAAACATGACAAATTCAGTTACTGATTTAAGTCTCAACTGTGAAGAGTGTGAATCCAGTAAGCTTCTCTGCAGAGCGCTGAGTTGACAGTAGGTGGGTCTCCATTAACCATCAAATTGCGCAAAATGAAATTGCAAGTATAAAATACACTACAATTTTAAAGAAAAAAGGCATTTTTTGAAAAACTGCAATGGAAACACTTTTTTTTTGCTTTTATGGGTCACATGATGGACGAAGGAAGAGAATCAGATCTTTAGTCTTATAAGAGACAAAGAAATTACTGTGATATCAGATTCAAAGCAGCAACACAATTCCAGTATTTATCAGACCTTCAAGCAGACATGAGGGAGGGACTTCCAAAAACCGTGGCAGGTATTGCCACTCCTATGAGGGCTTACATTTTTGTTTTCGCTCTCATAACGCAGTCATCTCGCAGTTGTATTTTATCGATATTTCGAAAATATTGCTTACATTTTGCACAAATCTGTAACGGAAACCCGCCTACTGACACCGCCTGATTTGGCCGCATGCTGTTGGATGATGTGCAGAGAACCCTGTTTCATCTAAACTTCCTGGAAAGGAATTTGCTTGTTTGTGTTTAAGATTAAACCTTTTTCCTAAATGATGGGTTTTCATAACATTTTGGAATATTCTGACAAGCTTAAACATAGCCATTAATTTTCTAAACTAAATCTTTCTAATCTAATTTATTATTATTTTATTTAATTTTTAAAAGGAGGCTCTGATAGTTTCTTCCACAGACATCTGCAACACGAAATCAACAGAAAAAACAAGCGTCCACCCTTCATTTTTATTTCTCTTTGCGTATCACTCCTCCCTCCTCAGCATCTATCCCTCCTCTGTATGTTCCTCCCTCCTCCCATACATTGAGTTTTTCACACCTCTGTTATTTTCCCCTTCAGACTGATATTTGATAATCCCTCCCTTCCTCTCCATCCTCCTCCTCCTCCTCTTTTTCTTCTCTATAATTCCCCCCTCCCACCCCTCCTCTCTCTATTTTCACATTTTCTACACCTCTGTTATTTGCCTCTTTATTTTTGTTCATACATATCCATCCCTTGCTCACCTCATTAAAGTAAAACAGAAAATGTGAACAAAGGAGAAAGAATCATTTGAAAATTATCACATAATTATCGATCAATAAATGTATATTATTATATAATAATCAGAATACATT
>NW_024629754.1:0-2842 GCF_008729295.1 Plectropomus leopardus
ATATTAATTTATTTATATTTTCAGTAATTTGTGAGACAATTCTTACTCTGCTCAATTCCTTTCCCCGATGTTTTTGAAAGAAGTCAAACCAATTTGCTAAGTTTTAAAAGATTTAAAATGCTTGTGAAAGGCATCTGAACACAGCATAAGAAGGCCGATGTCGATCCACATTTCAAGGGGTTAATTGAAGTGAATGTTTAAGTTGGTCAGCTGTATCACTCATAATTGAATTCCTGACAGCTGCAATGCTGGGAATTTTAACCAGTTCTTCCAAGGGCCACGAAACGAGCTGCATTTCATTGCAAATAAAAGTAAAAAGGCTAAATTTGGCACGACATCAGAGCAAACAGCTGTTATTTTCTATGCCGCCACTGATGCATTTCTGCCCTTTAAGCAGAAGCTCTCTCGAATTGAGGTAATATATGCAGACTGAAGAGAGGTGTTTGATGGGAACACAGGCAGACAGATCTGGAGGAGCAGCTGCATAGAGGACGCTGGGCCAAATATAGAAAGGGGACAAGGGCCAAAACATATCACACATTTTTTCCCATTAACAGCATAGGTTTGAATCTAACTTGGCGCCAATTAGTTGCAGTATAGGCGCAAGGACTTAAAAATAGCTTATGGCAGGGGTGGCAATACACCCGGCACGCAGAGACAGATATCTCTGTCATGGCGGCGTGTGATTTCACGTGGAATCATGTGAAGGGAAAATAACAGTATTCATATCACCAGCTGGTTCGCTCTAACTCTGTGACGTGGAAGGTTATGTGACAAATGGAGCTTCAGACATTTGTTGCTATTACCTGCCCTTGAGTGCAGAGCTTCGGGCCTATTTTCAGACTGATTCGAGTATGTTTGGCAGGATCTGTGCTGCTGTATCAGTGCGACCAGCCGTTTTTACCCGCTTTGGTTGCTTGCCTCTTATCTCAAGCTGGAATGAGGGGCATGCAGGCTTCGGGCCTACCTGTTTACTCAGAGGGCTTCCTCCATTGTCCCCCCCCAGCTTCCTTTGAAGGATTTTTCACATTTTTGTGCTCGCTGTTGTTTTGGGAACAGGTCATGGGCTCGGCACATGGGAGCCTCCTGTGGCATTCCTGAATCTGCGTCTGGTCGGGCTCAGCTGGAATTCTTTCCTACAGCACATATCGTCCCTTTCATACACACCTGGGATATTTTTACAGCCGTAAACTAAACTGTGTGAGGGGAGTGTCATCACTTTATCCTTTTATACTGAGTTGAAACCTGATAACTTTTGTATATTCCTTTGATTCTTTGACTTCGGCCCCAGGTTTACTGTGGAATGAAGTCATCCCTTGTCGACTAATCCCTTTCACTACAGAAATAGACTCACTTCAATCCAGTTTTGGTTACTGTTATGCAACTTGAGATAGTTCATGGTTAAGCATATACATGGCCGGCTAATGCCCTCAGTAATGCGGTTCAACCTAATCTACTGGACTCTACTACCCCGCTAAACTTAATTGTATTTCTAGAACGAGCACTGTTTCCTTATGTGTATTTCTGTCAAGACTATATGAGTCTCCACATGTGTTGGTTTAACCCTTAGAAGCCGGCAGTTATGAAATGGCAACATCTAGAAGTGCCTATTCCTGTCTAACTGTAGACAAACACTATAGCCAAATAACTCAGACTCAAAACTGTATCATGGCAACATTTACGGCAGGAAAATAATACTGTAAGTCTCCCAATAACCCCACTTTGCAAAACCTTTTTGCACTCTATTTGAATTGGGATATTTTACTTTAATGTTGCTTTTTTTTGGCAGCCGCTGCTGCCAGTAATTTGACTATTTTTCTTCTTTTTTTTTTTTTGATCATACTTTAGGGAAAACCTGTAAAGTAGCGGTATTTCTTTGCAAAAACTTTGATGAAAATTCTGTAAATTATTTTTTTATTTTTTGTCATTTAAGTTTTTTTTTTTCATTTTATATGAATTAGGATATTTTATTTTGATTCCTTTTCCCTTTATTCTGAAGAAGATTAGTGATTTTTTTAAAAAAAAAAAACAACATATCTAAAAAATAAAATAAAAAAACACTACAAAATAAAGGTAAAACTTAAACATATGATTTGGAAGAATTTGCATCAATGTTGCAATAATGCAACACTGGGCTTCAATGGGCATCACTTATTTAAACACAGGATGGTTTTTAAGACACACCTCAACCCTTGTGAGCCTTTTACAAATAAAGTCTACGGATTATCAACACTGATGATTCAGAAACATCACAATCTGAATCTTAAACTTTCTTAATCTTAAATTTTATGGGGGCCTTTTGTGTGGTCCAAGTCAGACTGTTTTGTTCAGATTTCTGCAAAGTTATCAGGGAGAAAGTTAAGTGCAGCAATGGTGGCTTTTAAATGCTTCCATTTACATATTGGGGCTGTATAGACTGTGAAAAAAATACTGAAGTGCAAACATTTCGGTCCATGCTGGAATTTCCTCAGTGCAAACTGAAGCATGCATGATGATGAGTCACCTTTTATATATAGGTTACTCCACAGGTGCACTCAGTCAGTCATCAAGGCTTGATTGAACACACATGAAGCCAACTGCCAGCGGGTGAAGTCATTGCAAACAAACCACTTCAACTCCCTAGCACAGACCTGCAAATGTTTTGCACTCTTTGCACATTTTTTCTACATGCTTCTTATGTGAACACAGCTCTACAGCTCTTAGATGTCATATAGAAGCACAATTTCATACACACACACAAAAAACCCCCAACAAGCAAAAGAAAAGAAAATCATTATTTTCATGAGACTTGTTAAAAACAGTTAAAACAGCAAATGAATCTATAAAATAAAATAAAATAAAA
>NW_024629755.1:0-2923 GCF_008729295.1 Plectropomus leopardus
TTTTGTTAGAATATTCTACGGTCTATAATGTTGTTTCATTTTTTGCAAAAGTATTTCTTAGTGTGACTGTTAAAGGGTTAAATGCCCACAGTTCTAAATGGCACCTATTATGTGTATTATGGGCAAAGCTTACTTGAGTTTGCCATCTATGGTTATTGATAAAGCAATCACTTAATCAGACTAGAAAACCATATTTTAATACTCATGGAATTAGAGGGGACAGACGTGAAAAATACCATAAAATCAGCATTCACAGAACATTTTTAACCATCTCTTTCTTTAACGCATCTTCTCTACTGTATGCTGGTTTTAGATCTGCTCTGTGTCTTTTGAATACTTGTCTCTTATCATTCTTCCTCAGTGCATGTTGATAAAATCTAAGGGCCGCTTCATTAGCAGAGTCACCTCCAGTTCCCCCCTCTCGCTGAAGAACTGAGCTTTCCCCCCGTGGCTGTGGGTCGGATGTGGGAGATGAAGACCCAGTTTGCTGAGGAGAGAGGGAAGGGAGACAGGTTAAAGAGATGATGGAGAGAGCACAGGGGAGAGAGTGTGCATCTGAGAGAGGAGGATATTAAGAGCGGTGTGAAACAGCAATCAAAGCTCAGATCATGATGTGAACCTCTGATTAGAAGGAAATGTCTGGAGCTTTTGGTCAAAACCGCCGCTGCTCCGTCTTGAGGGGATTAAAAATGAAAGAGAACATTTTCAAAGCATCCCTTACTATTTTGGTGTCCGCAGATCAAGGAACTTTTCTTTTACATCCAGGACCACATCTGTTGCTTTCGTTTCTGGTAGTTTGATTTTCACCTAAAAGTGAAGGGAAAAAAAGTCAGCATCTTTATTATTGTACACTGACTGTTCACAGTTTAACCCTTTGAAACCTGAGCAAACTGACTTGATTTCTTCCAAAAATACAAGGTGGCTGCATAGTCAACAAAAGAAGAAATTACCCAAAAATTGACCCAAAGAAAGTAATAAAAAGAACAAATAAAAAAAAACTCAAATTAGTATAACGAACAAAGCAATACAAAAATATGAAAAAGAAAGTTAAAAAAAGGCTAACAAGACCTGGAAAAAAAAGTGCTTAAAATTAAAATGATTCTGAGACATCGTTTTAAATATCTAATTTTAATAGGTATAAATATATTTTTTCCCTTGCTTTTTTTTTTTAAAAAAAGTAATTTTCTAAGTCCTCTAATTTCTTACCATTAGTGGAAAAATCTGTTGCTCATTGCCTTTTTCCCCCCATGTTTTTGAGAGAAACTGACCAATTTGCTCTAAAAATTTCCTCTCTGACTGGATTCTGTCACTGTATGGGAAAACAAAAAAATGTATACTCTTTATTTACCTCTGCTTTGATTTCCTTTATAGTTACACTTCCTCTGCCTTATCTGTGTTGCTTAACTTTTTGATTTTATGCCTTATAACATTATTACACTGCTCATAAACAGTTTCAAAATGCTTATTTCTTTATTATGCCTGAAATGATCTACTTCTTGCATTTAATTATCTGAAACTACCCAACACTAATCTTGTCTTCTCTTGCTGTCCTGGTCGCATTAATTCTTTCAGCATCAAAAACGGGGAAGGGGGGTCTGTTGGCATTTCATAAGTTACCAGCATGGCTTCACAGCACATGGAAGACGGGTCCTTTCTGTTTAAGCCCAAGAACAGATCCTCTGTCCCCACACTCTGCTTCAGGATGATTTCATACCTGAACACAAAGGTTATGCACACACTTCAAACACTAGACAGAATTAATAGCAAACAACAAACAGAAAGAATCAGGCAGATGTGAGTGTCAGCTGAGGTAAACAGAGAGTGGAAAATGTGGTCTGTATTTGTGATTAATACTTCTGTAGCCTACAGGCAGTCTTGCTTTCCCTTGTATTTTTAAAATTAGTTTATAGAACAAGGGTAAGTGAGGTGAGCATTAAGTAATAATTATACAAAGTTTCATAATGAGAAAGGTATGAGCTAACCCTTTTAAATCTGGGCGAACTGGATTGCATTCTTTTAAAATCATGCGAAGAAGGCAATGAGCAACTTAAAATTAAATGAATAAATAAACGAAAAACCAAACAACAAAAACAAAAAATGTGAACATTAATAATAAATGATTAAAAACAAAACACAGAACTAGGAAATGATCTGAAAAAACTGCTTTACAAATTGCAATAATTCTGTAGAATAATTTAAATATATATAATTATAGTAAATAATAAACATATACTTCTCTGGACATTTTTCCATTTTTTTAAATGTACTTTTTTTTCTTTGCAATTTGCAGGACAAGTTGCTCTTTGCCTTCCCCCCGTGTTTTTGAAAGAAATCAAACAAATTTGTTCAAAGGTTTAAATACTTGTCAAGATGTCTGAATACAGCACAAGAAAAGTGATGTTGATCCAGGTTAAAAGCATATGATATCAATATAAAAGCAAATGAATCAAAAGAACTCAAGAAGTAAGGTTGATGAAAGGTGCAGTCTGGATGGAGGGAATGAGTGAAAAAAAGAACTAAGGAAAATGTCTGCTTTTAGTGTTTGACCCCTTCATACATCAGTAAACCGTTCACGTGTTTCTTTCTGCACTGTGGTCTTACTCTGGTCGTGGCCGCAGGTCAGCAAGATCGTCGTACTGGGAAGCCTCAGCCACCTCCTCCTCGCTCCAGATGTCTTTGCTGTTCTTCTTCACGTAGGCAGATGACACTGAATAAACAGCAATACACAAGCAAAGTTTGTCTTTATATTTCATCAAGCCATCTGAGTTAATGACTTAGGGGTTAGGGTATTTTTTAGGAGTTATGTACAAGAAATACAAAGCCTACCTTCTATATCTTTTGTGGGTGGGGGCCCGATATGTCCAGGACCCAGCTGTGCACAAGCAGCCACATTCTGTTGAAATAAACTGATGTTATTGTAAGC
>NW_024629756.1:0-2702 GCF_008729295.1 Plectropomus leopardus
GAGGAGGAGGAGGAGGAGGAGGATGACGCTGATGTTACTTAAACGCAAAAAAAATCAATTTATTAAATTAATTATCTAATTAAATTGTTGTTTTCTGAAAACAACTTTTAATAAATGCAGTTTTTACGCAGATTAAAATTTCTGACTAAAAAAGGGAAAAAGTTAAATCTGATGGAGATTTAAAGACTTAAAATTTGGAAATAAAACAAAAAATAGTTTTGAAAAAATATTTCTTTAAATGTCATCCATTACATCACAGGAGAAATCCACTTACTCCAAAAATCCTCCAAAAATCTGCTGACACAATAAAAGCTGATCTGTTAAATCAAACTTTCGGACTCAATTTAAGTCAAAAATCACATCGTGAAGATTTTTCAAAGCTCATTTTAAAGTGTTTTTGAAGAATAAATCAGCACGTGAACTACAGGAAGCAGCAAACCAGCTGAAAACTACAAATGTTTTTCTTCTTCTGTACTTTTAATTGCAGTTTATGTGTTTGGTGTGTTTGATGAGTCTGGAGCGCCACCCAGTGGACAAACATGACATCACAACTCATTCACCTACTGTCTCATAACGCAGAGACACTTTACATTTAAAAAGACATCATTAAGACATTTGTCTGACTCTTCTGATTATTTTCAGCTTCATCTTCTTCATAAAAACATTTTATTTGATTTTATACTCATTCATTTCTAATAACCTGGAGACAATTTATATTCAAGGAGAAATTTAATAAAATTAAGATATTTATTTGACAACTATTGTAAGTTTACCTTCATAATAAAGTGAATATTTGCATATTTATAATAATTACATTCACCTTCCCAAACTGTTTATTCTGTCTTTTTTTATTCTATATCATAGATGACCCGTCAACAGGATTTATTTTCAATAAAAACTCTGCTTTGTCAGAATTTGTAAAATTAACATAAAAATATGCTTCTGATAGAATTTAATTTATACATATTTTTAATTCTACAGTTACTAATAAGAGGCTTAACAAAGCTCTGACTTTGTTTATTTTGTGTTATTATGTAAGATTTGTTTTAGTGTTCGGGTTTTTAAGTATTTTATTGGATTGATATTGTCATCTTTACTTTTTATTACAATTTATTAAATATTTAGATTTTACTTTTATGGCTGTATATTCATTAACATTTTAAAATATTTGTTAATTCATTTTTTAAATCTTAAAAATGAGGGTGTTGAGGGTTTTTTGAAGATATGCTTTATTTTAAGATTATTTTGATTTTGTATTTTCTTTTCATTTACATGTAATTTGCTACAATTTTTAAGGAAAAATTGAATATTTTTCTGACAGAAAAAAAGTTTGAACCCAAATAAAGATTCATTTTTATGGAAAGAAATCTTTTTCTATAATCAGTTGGATTTATTAATGCTTGATATTTCAGCCTTAAACTGCCAGTTTTTTCTCATAAATTTAAGAGTTTAATCACAAAATAGTGCAATGTTTTTTTCTCTGTAAAAAGAGGAAAAAGTTCTTTTACAGCTTTAATTTAAAAGAAAAAGCTGTAAAATTTCAGCTTTTTCCTGTAAAATTACTTACATCTATTTTCATTACGTATTATGATTTTCTTTCTAAATATTTTTTTATTTTTGCACTGATCCTCCTTCATAATTATATGAAGATGAAAATATTTGGATGCATAAAACGTTTTTAGTAAAGAAACAGTCACGTGATGGTCAAGCCTCGGCGATCAATCTTCTCTTTTATTATCAAATATTTATGAGTTTGTCTTCAGCTCAACACAAACACGTCTCGGGTCAAAACCACGGACGTCATAAATACAAGAGATTCCCTTTTCTTTTTAAACTCGATTATAAATTATACATTTGCTCGGGGAGCGGAAGCTTTCGTAGAAATCGGAGTGCGTGGAAGTGTGAAACTTTCAGGAACGAGAGAAAAAAACGACTCGAAACGGAACGAATAAATTCAGAAAGGACGACTGGAGGACACTTTAAGGCACAACGTCTCCGGAGATCTGCGAATAAAGATTGTCGAGAAACATCCGCGACGACGCGCGAGAACAAAGGCAACGTGGTCAGTATGTGGCCAGAAGTATGCGGACACCCGGGGCGCCGGCCGAGCGGCAGACTGACGAAAAACTAAGAATGGCTGTTTTTTTCATCGACTCGTCACTGCGTTCCCAGCTGCGTTTTAGGCACAAACGTGGCTGCTTTTTAGTGACTTGCTGCTCTTTGTTTTTGCTGAGATAGTGTCACGAGTTTTAGGCATCAAAGATTTTTAGCAAAGAGATTTTAAGCAAAAACAAAAATCTTTTCCTACCATAAACACAAAATTAAAGACTCAAATTATTCACGACAAAATAATCAATCAGCGGTTTGCATAAACGTACAATTATTTTTAAAAAGTATTCATTTATCTTTCTTTTTTTTAATTTGTTTTTGTTGATTTGGACCGTGTTGCGTGTGACACGGTGCGGGTCGGCTCTGTTCTGTTTCCATCAAGTTCTGACGGAGAAAATCGGTCTTTAGCTGCTGGACGCCTTTAAATGTTCCCTTTCCTCCGAAAAACGACACTACGAAAGAAAAAAAACGAGCTGAAATTAATTTCACAGAAAGAAATCACACGGCTTTTACTCGACAGAGTCCAAAAAGGCTGACGAACTGACAGGTTCTCAGGGTCATCTGCCGGTTCTCAGGGTCATCTGCCGGTTCTC